>NC_055671.1:0-300000 GCF_017976325.1 Chelmon rostratus
ACAGTTGTCAAAATAGCGTTTTCACAGCGAGAGAACGCCAAAATGAAAGTTTGCTGTGTGGAAAGCATTTTTTCAGAGTGACTCACATAAAACCATGTTATCCTCGTAAAACATCCATATTTGAGTGTTTCTGAGCTGGAAACTTGATTTTCAGGCCATCTGGCTCTGAATAACAGCTTCAGCAAAACTAAGCATTTCAGTGTGCTGCAGGTGTCAAAATAGCGTTTTCACAGCGAGAGAACGCCAAAATGAACATTTTCTGTGTGGAGAATATGTTTTCAAAGTGACTCACATAAAACCATGTTATCCTTGTAAAACATCCATATTTGAGTGTTTCTGAGCTGGAAACTTGATTTCCAGGGCCCTTGTAAAACATCCATATTTGAGTGTTTCTGAGCTGGAAACTTGATTTCCAGGGATTCTGGCTCTGAATAACAGCTTCAGCAAAACTAAGCATTTCAGTGTGCTGCAGTTGTGAAAATAGCGTTGACACAGCGAGAGAAGGCCAAAATGAACATTTTCTGTTTGGAGAATATATTTTCAAAGTGACTCACATAAAACCATGTTATCCTTGTAAAACATCCATATTTCAGTGTTCCGAGCTGGAAACTTGATTTCCAGGGCTTCTGGCTCTGAATAACAGCTTCAGCAAAACTAAGCATTTCAGTGTGCTGCAGTTGTCAAAATAGCGTTTTCACAGCGAGAGAAGGCCAAAATGAACATTTTCTGTGTGGAAAGCATTTTTTCAGAGTGACTCACATAAAACCATGTTATCCTTGTAAAACGTCCATATTTCAGTGTTTCTGAGCTGGAAACTTGATTTCCAGGGCCTCCAGAGCGCCAGCTTCAGCGCCAGCTTCAGCAGCTTCAGCATCCATATTTGAGTGTTTCTGAGCTGGAAATTTGATTATCAGGCCTTCTGGCTCTGAACAACACTTTCAGCAAAACTAAGCATTTCAGTGTGCTACAGTTGTCAAAATAGCGTTTTCACAGCGAGAGAAGGCCAAAATGAACATTTTCTGTGTGGAAAGCATTTTTTCAGAGTGACTCACATAAAACCATGTTATCCTTGTAAAACATCCATATTTCAGTGTTTCTGAGCTGGAAACTTGATTTCCAGGGCTTCTGGCTCTGAATAACAGCTTCAGCAAAACTAAGCATTTCAGTGTGCTGCAGTTGTCAAAATAGCGTTTTCACAGCGAGAGAAGGCCAAAATGAACATTTTCTGTGTGGAAAGCATTTTTTCAGAGTGACTCACATAAAACCATGTTATCCTTGTAAAACATCCATATTTGAGTGTTTCTGAGCTGGAAACTTGATTTACAGGGATTCTGGCTCTGAATAACAGCTTCAGCAAAACTAAGCATTTCAGTGTGCTGCAGTTGTGAAAATAGCGTTGTCACACCGAGAGAAGGCCAAAATGAACATTTTCTGTGTGGAGAAAATATTTTCAAAGTGACTCACATAAAACCATGTTATCCTTGTAAAACATCCATTATTTGAGTGTTTCTGAGCTGGAAACTTGATTATCAGGCCATCTGACACTTCAAAACAGTTTCAGCAAAACTAAACATTTCAGTGTGCGGCAGTTGTCAAAATAGCGTTTTCACAGCGAGAGAAGGCCAAAATGAACATTTTCTGTGTGGAGAAAAAGTTTTCAAAGTGACTTACATAAAACCATGTTATCCTTGTAAAACATCCATATTTGAGTGTTTCTGAGCTGGAAACTTGATTTTCAGGCCATCTGGCACTTCAAAACAGCTTCAGCAAAACTCAGCATTTCAGTGTGCTGCAGTTGTCAAAATAGCGTTTTCACAGCGAGAGAAGGCCAAAATGAACATTTTCTGTGTGGAAGCATTTTTTCAGAGTGACTCACATAAAACCATGTTATCCTTGTAAAACATCCATTTTGACTGTTTCTGAGCTGGAATCTTGATTTTCAGGCCTTCTGGCTCTGAATAACAGCTTCAGCAAAACTAAGCATTTCAGTGTGCTGCAGTTGTCAAAATAGCGTTTTCACAGCGAGAGAAGGCCAAAATGAACATTTTCTGTGTGGAGAAATTGTTTTCAAAGTGACTCACATGAAACCATGTTATCCTTGTAAAACATCCATATTTGAGTGTTTCTGAGCTGGAAACTTGATTATCAGGCCATCTGGCTCTGGATAACAGCTTCAGCAAAACTAAGCATTTCAGTGTGCTGCAGGTGTCAAAATAGCGTTTTCACAGCGAGAGAACGCCAAAATGAACATTTTCTGTGTGGAGAAAATGTTTTCAAAGTGACTCACATAAAACCATGTTATCCTTGTAAAACATCCATATTTGAGTGTTTCTGAGCTGGAAACTTGATTTCCAGGGCTTCTGGCTCTGAATAACAGCTTCAGCAAAACGAAGCATTTCACTGTGCTGCAGTTGTCAAAACAGCGTTTTCACAGCGAGAGAACGCCAAAATGAACATATTATGTGTGGTAGAATTTTTTCAGAGTGACTCACATAAAACCATGTTATCCTTGTAAAACATCCATATTTGAGTGTTTCTGACCTGGAAACTTGATTTCCAGGGCTTCTGGCTCTGAATAACAGCTTCAGCAAAACTAAGCATTTCAGTGTGCTGCAGTTGTCAAAATAGCGTTTTCACAGCGAGAGAACGCCAAAATGAACATTTTCTGTGTGGAAAGCATTTTTTCAGAGTGACTCACATAAAACCATGTTATCCTTGTAAAACATCCATATTTGAGTGTTTCTGAGCTGGAAACTTGATTTCCAGGGCTTCTATTTGAGTGTTTCTGAGCTGGAACAGATTCAGCAAAACTAAGCATTTCAGTGTGCTGCAGTTGTCAAAATAGCGTTTTCACAGCGAGAGAACGCCAAAATGAACATTTTCTGTGTGGAAAGCATTTTTTCAGAGTGACTCACATAAAACCATGTTATCCTTGTAAAACATCCATATTTGAGTGTTTCTGAGCTGGAAACTTGATTTCCAGGGCTTCTGGCTCTGAATAACAGCTTCAGCAAAACTAAGCATTTCAGTGTGCTGCAGTTGTCAAAATAGCGTTTTCACAGCGAGAGAAGGCCAAAATGAACATTTTCTGTGTGGAAAGCATTTTTTCAGAGTGACTCACATAAAACCATGTTATCCTTGTAAAACATCCATATTTGAGTGTTTCTGAGCTGGAAACTTGATTTACAGGGCTTCTGGCTCTGAATAACAGCTTCAGCAAAACTAAGCATTTCAGTGTGCTGCAGTTGTCAAAATAGCGTTTTCACAGCGAGAGAAGGCCAAAATGAACATATTATGTGTGGTAGAATTTTTTCAAAGTGACTCACATAAAACCATGTTATCCTTGTAAAACATCCATATTTGAGTGTTTCTGAGCTGGAAACTTGATTATCAGGCCATCTGACACTTCAAAACAGCTTCAGCAAAACTAAGCATTTCAGTGTGCTGCAGTTGTCAAAATAGCGTTTTCACAGCGAGAGAAGGCCAAAATGAACATTTTCTGTGTGGAGAATAAGTTTTCAGAGTGACTCACATAAAACCATGTTATCCTTGTAAAACATCCATATTTGAGTGTTTCTGAGCTGGAAACTTGATTTTCAGGCCATCTGGCACTTCAAAACAGCTTCAGCAAAACTAAGCATTTCAGTGTGCTGCAGTTGTCAAAATAGCGTTTTCACAGCGAGAGAAGGCCAAAATGAACATTTTCTGTGTGGAAAGCATTTTTTCAGAGTGACTCACATAAAACCATGTTATCCTTGTAAAACATCCATATTTGACTGTTTCTGAGCTGGAAACTTGATTTCCAGGGCTTCTGGCTCTGAATAACAGCTTCAGCAAAACTAAGCATTTCAGTGTGCTGCAGTTGTCAAAATAGCGTTTTCACAGCGAGAGAAGGCCAAAATGAACATTTTCTGTGTGGAGAATATGTTTTCAAAGTGACTCACATGAAACCATGTTATCCTTGTAAAACATCCATATTTGAGTGTTTCTGAGCTGGAAACTTGATTTTCAGGCCATCTGGCTCTGGATAACAGCTTCATCAAAACTAAGCATTTCAGTGTGCTGCAGTGTCAAAATAGCGTTTTCACAGCGAGAGAAGGCCAAAATGAACATTTTCTGTGTGGAGAAATGTTTTCAGAGTGACTCACATAAAACCATGTTATCCTTGTAAAACATCCATCTTTGAGTGTTTCTGAGCTGGAAACTTGATTTCCAGGGCTTCTGGCTCTGAATAACAGCTTCAGCAAAACGAAGCATTTCAGTGTGCTGCAGTTGTCAAAACAGCGTTTTCACAGCGAGAGAACGCCAAAATGAACATTTTCTGTGTGGAGAGCATTTTTTCAGAGTGACTCACATAAAACCATGTTATCCTTGTAAAACATCCATATTTGAGTGTTTCTGAGCTGGAAACTTGATTTCCAGGGCTTCTGGCTCTGAATAACAGCTTCAGCAAAACTAAGCATTTCAGTGTGCTGCAGTGGTCAAAATAGCGTTTTCACAGCGAGAGGAGGCCAAAATGAACATTTTCTGTGTGGAAAGCATTTTTTCAGAGTGACTCACATAAAACCATGTTATCCTTGTAAAACATCCATATTTGAGTGTTTCTGAGCTGGAAAGTTGAATTTCAGGCCATCTGACACTTCAAAACAGCTTCAGCAAAACTAAGCATTTCAGTGTGCTGCAGTGTCAAAATAGCGTTTTCTCAGCGAGAGGAGGCCAAAATGAACATTTTCTGTGTGGAAAGCATTTTTTCAGAGTGACTCACATAAAACCATGTTATCCTTGTAAAACATCCATATTTGAGTGTTTCTGAGCTGGAAACTTGATTTCCAGGGCTTCTGGCTCTGAATAACAGCTTTAGTAAAATTACGCATTTCACTGTGCTGCAGATGTCAAAACAGCGTTTTCACAGCGAGAGAACGCCAAAATGAACATTTTCTGTGTGGAAAGCATTTTTTCAGAGTGACTCACATAAAACCATGTTATCCTTGTAAAACATCCATATTTGAGTGTTTCTGAGCTGGAAACTTGATTTCCAGGGCTTCTGGCACTGAATAACAGCTTTAGTAAAATTATGCATGTCATTCTACTGTATGTGTGAAAACAGCGTTTTCAGAGCCAGAGAACGCCAAAATGAACATTTTCTGTGTGGAAAGCATTTTTTCAGAGTGACTCACATGAAACCATGTTATCCTTGTAAAACATCCATATTTGAGTGTTTCTGAGCTGGAAACTTGATTTCCAGGGCTTCTGGCTCTGAATAACAGCTTTAGTAAAATTATGTGTGAAAACAGCGTTTTCAGAGCCAGAGAACGCCAAAATGAACATTTTCTGTGTGGAAAGCATTTTTTCAGAGTGACTCACATGAAACCATGTTATCCTTGTAAAACATCCATATTTGAGTGTTTCTGAGCTGGAAACTTGATTTCCAGGGCTTCTGGCTCTGAATAACAGCTTCAGCAAAACTAAGCATTTCACTGTGCTGCAGTTGTCAAAACAGCGTTTTCACAGCGAGAGAACGCCAAAATGAACATTTTCTGTGTGGAGAGCATTTTTTCAGAGTGACTCACATAAAACCATGTTATCCTTGTAAAACATCCATATTTGAGTGTTTCTGAGCTGGAAACTTGATTTCAGGCCATCTGGCTCTGAATAACAGCTTCAGCAAAACTAAGCATTTCAGTGTGCTGCAGTTATCAAAAGAGCGTTTTCACAGCGAGAGAAGGCCAAAATGAACATTTTCTATGTGGAAAGCATTTTTTCAGAGTGACTCACATAAAACCATGTTATCCTTGTAAAACATCCATATTTGAGTGTTTCTGAGCTGGAAACTTGATTTCCAGGCCGTCTGACACTCCAAAACAGCTTCAGCAAAACTAAGCATTTCAGTGTGCTGCAGTTGTCAAAGCAGCGTTTTCACAGCGAGAGAACGCCAAAATGAACATTTTCTGTGTGGAGAATATTTTTTCAAAGTGACTCACATAAAACCATGTTATCCTTGTAAAACATCCATATTTGACTGTTTCTGAGCTGGAAACTTGATTTTCAGGCCATCTGACACTTCAAAACAGCTTCAGCAAAACTAAGCATTTCAGTGTGCTGCAGTTGTCAAAATAGCGTTTTCACAGCGAGAGAAGGCCAAAATGAACATTTTCTGTGTGGAAAGCATTTTTTCAGAGTGACTCACATAAAACCATGTTATCCTTGTAAAACATCCATATTTCAGTGTTTCTGAGCTGGAAACTTGATTTCCAGGGCTTCTGGCTCTGAATAACAGCTTCAGCAAAACTAAGCATTTCACTGTGCTGCAGTGGTCAAAACAGCGTTTTCACAGCGAGAGAACGCCAAAATGAACATTTTCTGTGTGGAAAGCATTTTTTCAGAGTGACTCACATAAAACAATGTTATCCTTTAAAACATCCATATTTGACTGTTTCTGAGCTGGAAACTTGATTTCAGGCCGTCTGACACTCCAAAACAGCTTCAGCAAAACTAAGCATTTCAGTGTGCTGCAGTTGTCAAAGCAGCGTTTTCACAGCGAGAGAACGCCAACATGAACATTTTCTGTGTGGAGAATATTTTTTCAAAGTGAATCACATAAAACCATGTTATCCTTGTAAAACATCCATATTTGAGTGTTTCTGAGCTGGAAACTTGATTTTCAGGCCATCTGACACTTCAAAACAGCTTCAGCAAAACTAAGCATTTCAGTGTGCTGCAGTTGTCAAAATAGCGTTTTCACAGCGAGAGAAGGCCAAAATGAACATTTTCTGTGTGGAAAGCATTTTTTCAGAGTGACTCACATAAAACCATGTGATCCTTGTAAAACATCCATATTTGAGTGTTTCTGAGCTGGAAACTTGATTTCCAGGGCTTCTGGCTCTGAATAACAGCTCAGCAAAACTCAGCATTTCACTGTGCTGCAGGTGTCAAAAAAGCGTTTTCACAGCGAGAGAACGCCAAAATGAACATTTTCTGTGTGGAAAGCATTTTTTCAGAGTGACTCACATAAAACCATGTTATCCTTGTAAAACATCCATATTTGAGTGTTTCTGAGCTGGAAACTTGATTTTCAGGCCACCTTGCACTTCAAAACAGCTTCAGCAAAACTAAGCATTTCAGTGTGCTGCAGTTGTCAAAATAGCGTTTTCACAGCGAGAGAAGGCCAAAATGAACATTTTCTGTGTGGAAAGCATTTTTTCAGAGTGACTCACATAAAACCATGTTATCCTTGTAAAACGTCCATATTTCAGTGTTTCTGAGCTGGAAACTTGATTTCCAGGGCCTCCAGAGCGCCAGCTTCAGCGCCAGCTTCAGCAGCTTCAGCATCCATATTTGAGTGTTTCTGAGCTGGAAACTTGATTATCAGGCCATCTGACACTTCAAAACAGCTTCAGCAAAACTCAGCATTTCAGTGTGCTGCAGTTGTCAAAATAGCGTTTTCACAGCGAGAGAAGGCCAAAATGAACATTTTCTGTATGGAAAGCATTTTTTCAGAGTGACTCACATAAAACCATGTTATCCTTGTAAAACATCCATATTTCAGTGTTTCTGAGCTGGAAACTTGATTTCCAGGGCTTCTGGCTCTGAATAACAGCTTCAGCAAAACTCAGCATTTCAGTGTGCTGCAGTTGTCAAAATAGCGTTTTCACAGCGAGAGAAGGCCAAAATGAACATTTTCTGTGTGGAAAGCATTTTTTCAGAGTGACTCACATAAAACCATGTTATCCTTGTAAAACATCCATATTTGAGTGTTTCTGAGCTGGAAACTTGATTATCAGGCCATCTGACACTTCAAAACAGTTTCAGCAAAACTAAACATTTCAGTGTGCGGCAGTTTTCAAAATAGCGTTTTCACAGCGAGAGAAGGCCAAAATGAACATTTTCTGTGTGGAGAAAAAGTTTTCAAAGTGACTTACATAAAACCATGTTATCCTTGTAAAACATCCATATTTGAGTGTTTCTGAGCTGGAAACTTGATTTCAGGCCATCTGGCACTTCAAAACAGCTTCAGCAAAACTAAGCATTTCAGTGTGCTGCAGTTGTCAAAATAGCGTTTTCACAGCGAGAGAAGGCCAAAATGAACATTTTCTGTGTGGAAAGCATTTTTTTCAGAGTGACTCACATAAAACCATGTTATCCTTGTAAAACATCCATATTTGACTGTTTCTGAGCTGGAATCTTGATTTTCAGGCCTTCTGGCTCTGAATAACAGCTTCAGCAAAACTAAGCATTTCAGTGTGCTACAGTTGTCAAAATAGCGTTTTCACAGCGAGAGACGGCCAAAATGAACATTTTCTGTGTGGAGAATATGGTTTCAAAGTGACTCACATGAAACCATGTTATCCTTGTAACATCCATATTTGAGTGTTTCTGAGCTGGAAACTTGATTTCCAGGGCCTCCAGAGCGCCAGCTTCAGCGCCAGCTTCAGCAGCTTCAGCATCCATATTTGAGTGTTTCTGAGCTGGAAATTTGATTATCAGGCCTTCTGGCTCTGAACAACACTTCAGCAAAACTAAGCATTTCAGTGTGCTACAGGTGTCAAAATAGCGTTTTCACAGCGAGAGAAGGCCAAAATGAACATTTTCTGTGTGGAAAGCATTTTTTCAGAGTGACTCACATAAAACCATGTTATCCTTGTAAAACATCCATATTTCAGTGTTTCTGAGCTGGAAACTTGATTTACAGGGATTCTGGCTCTGAATAACAGCTTCAGCAAAACTAAGCATTTCAGTGTGCTGCAGTTGTGAAAATAGCGTTGTCACACGGAGAGAAGGCCAAAATGAACATTTTCTGTGTGGAGAAAATACTTTCAAAGTGACTCACATAAAACCATGTTATCCTTGTAAAACATCCATATTTGAGTGTTTCTGAGCTGGAAACTTGATTTTCAGGCCATCTGGCACTTCAAAACAGCTTCAGCAAAACTAAACATTTCAGTGTGCGGCAGTTGTCAAAATAGCGTTTTCACAGCGAGAGAAGGCCAAAATGAACATTTTCTGTGTGGAGAAAAAGTTTTCAAAGTGACTCACATAAAACCATGTTATCCTTGTAAAACATCCATATTTGAGTGTTTCTGAGCTGGAAACTTGATTTTCAGGCCATCTGGCACTTCAAAACAGCTTCAGCAAAACTCAGCATTTCAGTGTGCTGCAGTTGTCAAAATAGCGTTTTCACAGCGAGAGAAGGCCAAAATGAACATTTTCTGTGTGGAAAGCATTTTTTCAGAGTGACTCACATAAAACCATGTTATCCTTGTAAAACATCCATTTTTGACTGTTTCTGAGCTGGAATCTTGATTTTCAGGCCTTCTGGCTCTGAATAACAGCTTCAGCAAAACTAAGCATTTCAGTGTGCTACAGTTGTCAAAATAGCGTTTTCACAGCGAGAGAAGGCCAAAATGAACATTTTCTGTGTGGAAAGCATTTTTTCAGAGTGACTCACATAAAACCATGTTATCCTTGTGAAACATCCATATTTGAGTGTTTCTGAGCTGGAAACTTGATTATCAGGCCATCTGGCTCTGGATAACAGCTTCATCAAAACAAAGCATTTCAGTGTGCTGCAGGTGTCAAAATAGCGTTTTCACAGCGAGAGAACGCCAAAATGAACATTTTCTGTGTGGAGAATATGTTTTCAAAGTGACTCACATAAAACCATGTTATCCTTGTAAAACATCCATATTTGAGTGTTTCTGAGCTGGAAACTTGATTTTCAGGCCATCTGGCACTTCAAAACAGCTTCAGCAAAACGAAGCATTTCAGTGTGCTGCAGTTGTCAAAATAGCGTTTTCACAGCGAGAGAAGGCCAAAATGAACATTTTCTGTGTGGAGAATATGTTTTCAAAGTGACTCACATAAAACCATGTTATCCTTGTAAAACATCCATATTTCAGTGTTTCTGAGCTGGAAACTTGATTTCCAGGGCTTCTGGCTCTGAATAACAGCTTCAGCAAAACTAAGCATTTCAGTGTGCTGCAGTTGTCAAAATAGCGTTTTCACAGCGAGAGAAGGCCAAAATGAACATTTTCTGTGTGGAAAGCATTTTTTTCAGAGTGACTCACATAAAACCATGTTATCCTTGTAAAACATCCATATTTGAGTGTGTCTGAGCTGGAAACTTGATTTCCAGGCCATCTGGCTCTGAATAACAGCTTCAGCAAAACTAAGCATTTCAGTGTGCTGCAGTTATCAAAAGAGCGTTTTCACAGCGAGAGAAGGCCAAAATGAACATTTTCTATGTGGAAAGCATTTTTTCAGAGTGACTCACATAAAACAATGTTATCCTTTAAAACATCCATATTTGACTGTTTCTGAGCTGGAAACTTGATTTTCAGGCCGTCTGACACTCCAAAACAGCTTCAGCAAAACTAAGCATTTCAGTGTGCTGCAGTTGTCAAAATAGCGTTTTCACAGCGAGAGGCCAAAATGAACATTTTCTGTGTGGAAAGCATTTTTTCAGAGTGACTCACATAAAACCATGTTATCCTTGTAAAACATCCATATTTCAGTGTTTCTGAGCTGGAAACTTGATTTCCAGGGCTTCTGGCTCTGAATAACAGCTTCAGCAAAACTAAGCATTTCACTGTGCTGCAGGTGTCAAAAAAGCGTTTTCACAGCGAGAGAACGCCAAAATGAACATTTTCTGTGTGGAAAGCATTTTTTCAGAGTGACTCACATAAAACAATGTTATCCTTTAAAACATCCATATTTGAGTGTTTCTGAGCTGGAAACTTGATTTTCAGGCCGTCTGACACTCAAAACAGCTTCAGCAAAACTAAGCATTTCAGTGTGCTGCAGTTGTCAAAGCAGCGTTTTCACAGCGAGAGAACGCCAACATGAACATTTTCTGTGTGGAGAATATTTTTTCAAAGTGAATCACATAAAACCATGTTATCCTTGTAAAACATCCATATTTGACTGTTTCTGAGCTGGAAACTTGATTTTCAGGCCATCTGACACTTCAAAACAGCTTCAGCAAAACTAAGCATTTCAGTGTGCTGCAGTTGTCAAAATAGCGTTTTCACAGCGAGAGAAGGCCAAAATGAACATTTTCTGTGTGGAAAGCATTTTTTCAGAGTGACTCACATAAAACCATGTTATCCTTGTAAAACATCCATATTTGAGTGTGTCTGAGCTGGAAACTTGATTTCCAGGGCTTCTGGCTCTGAATAACAGCTTCAGCAAAACTAAGCATTTCAGTGTGCTGCAGTTGTCAAAACAGCGTTTTCACAGCGAGAGAACGCCAAAATGAACATTTTCTGTGTGGAGAATATGTTTTCAAAGTGACTCACATAAAACCATGTTATCCTTGTAAAACATCCATATTTGAGTGTTTCTGAGCTGGAAACTTGATTTCCAGGGCCTCCAGAGCGCCAGCTTCAGCGCCAGCTTCAGCAGCTTCAGCATCCATATTTGAGTGTTTCTGAGCTGGAAACTTGATTTCCAGGGATCCTGGCTCTGAATAACAGCTTCAGCAAAACTAAGCATTTCAGTGTGCTGCAGTTGTGAAAATAGCGTTGTCACAGCGAGAGAAGGCCAAAATGAACATTTTCTGTGTGGAGAATATGTTTTCAAAGTGACTCACATAAAACCATGTTATCCTTGTAAAACATCCATATTTCAGTGTTTCTGAGCTGGAAACTTGATTTCCAGGGCTTCTGGCTCTGAATAACAGCTTCAGCAAAACTAAGCATTTCAGTGTGCTGCAGTTGTCAAAATAGCGTTTTCACAGCGAGAGAGGCCAAAATGAACATTTTCTGTGTGGAAAGCATTTTTTCAGAGTGACTCACATAAAACCATGTTATCCTTGTAAAACGTCCATATTTCAGTGTTTCTGAGCTGGAAACTTGATTTCCAGGGCCTCCAGAGCGCCAGCTTCAGCGCCAGCTTCAGCAGCTTCAGCATCCATATTTGAGTGTTTCTGAGCTGGAAATTTGATTATCAGGCCTTCTGGCTCTGAACAACACTTTCAGCAAAACTAAGCATTTCAGTGTGCTACAGGTGTCAAAATAGCGTTTTCACAGCGAGAGAAGGCCAAAATGAACATTTTCTGTGTGGAAAGCATTTTTTCAGAGTGACTCACATAAAACCATGTTATCCTTGTAAAACATCCATATTTCAGTGTTTCTGAGCTGGAAACTTGATTTACAGGGATTCTGGCTCTGAATAACAGCTTCAGCAAAACTAAGCATTTCAGTGTGCTGCAGTTGTGAAAATAGCGTTGTCACAGCGAGAGAAGGCCAAAATGAACATTTTCTGTGTGGAGAAAATACTTTCAAAGTGACTCACATAAAACCATGTTATCCTTGTAAAACATCCATATTTGAGTGTTTCTGAGCTGGAAACTTGATTTTCAGGCCATCTGGCACTTCAAAACAGCTTCAGCAAAACTAAACATTTCAGTGTGCGGCAGTTGTCAAAATAGCGTTTTCACAGCGAGAGAAGGCCAAAATGAACATTTTCTGTGTGGAGAAAAAGTTTTCAAAGTGACTCACATAAAACCATGTTATCCTTGTAAAACATCCATATTTGAGTGTTTCTGAGCTGGAAACTTGATTTTCAGGCCATCTGGCACTTCAAAACAGCTTCAGCAAAACTCAGCATTTCAGTGTGCTGCAGTTGTCAAAATAGCGTTTTCACAGCGAGAGAAGGCCAAAATGAACATTTTCTGTGTGGAAAGCATTTTTTCAGAGTGACTCACATAAAACCATGTTATCCTTGTAAAACATCCATTTTTGACTGTTTCTGAGCTGGAATCTTGATTTTCAGGCCTTCTGGCTCTGAATAACAGCTTCAGCAAAACTAAGCATTTCAGTGTGCTACAGTTGTCAAAATAGCGTTTTCACAGCGAGAG
Organism: Chelmon rostratus; assembly: GCF_017976325.1. Taxonomy (NCBI): domain Eukaryota; kingdom Metazoa; phylum Chordata; class Actinopteri; order Chaetodontiformes; family Chaetodontidae; genus Chelmon; species Chelmon rostratus. The sequence goes on from NC_055671.1 coordinate 12,857, forward strand.
AAGGCCAAGATGAACATTTTCTGTGTGGAAAGCATTTTTTCAGAGTGACTCACATAAAACCATGTTATCCTTGTGAAACATCCATATTTGAGTGTTTCTGAGCTGGAAACTTGATTATCAGGCCATCTGGCTCTGGATAACAGCTTCATCAAAACAAAGCATTTCAGTGTGCTGCAGGTGTCAAAATAGCGTTTTCACAGCGAGAGAACGCCAAAATGAACATTTTCTGTGTGGAGAATATGTTTTCAAAGTGACTCACATAAAACCATGTTATCCTTGTAAAACATCCATATTTGAGTGTTTCTGAGCTGGAAACTTGATTTCCAGGGCCTCCAGAGCGCCAGATTCAGCGCCAGCTTCAGCAGCTTCAGCATCCATATTTGAGTGTTTCTGAGCTGGAAACTTGATTTCCAGGGATCCTGGCTCTGAATAACAGCTTCAGCAAAACTAAGCATTTCAGTGTGCTGCAGTTGTGAAAATAGCGTTGACACAGCGAGAGAAGGCCAAAATGAACATTTTCTGTTTGGAGAATATATTTTCAAAGTGACTCACATAAAACCATGTTATCCTTGTAAAACATCCATATTTCAGTGTTTCCGAGCTGGAAACTTGATTTCCAGGGCTTCTGGCTCTGAATAACAGCTTCAGCAAAACTAAGCATTTCAGTGTGCTGCAGTTGTCAAAATAGCGTTTTCACAGCGAGAGAAGGCCAAAATGAACATTTTCTGTGTGGAAAGCATTTTTTCAGAGTGACTCACATAAAACCATGTTATCCTTGTAAAACGTCCATATTTCAGTGTTTCTGAGCTGGAAACTTGATTTCCAGGGCCTCCAGAGCGCCAGCTTCAGCGCCAGCTTCAGCAGCTTCAGCATCCATATTTGAGTGTTTCTGAGCTGGAAATTTGATTATCAGGCCTTCTGGCTCTGAACAACACTTTCAGCAAAACTAAGCATTTCAGTGTGCTACAGGTGTCAAAATAGCGTTTTCACAGCGAGAGAAGGCCAAAATGAACATTTTCTGTGTGGAAAGCATTTTTTCAGAGTGACTCACATAAAACCATGTTATCCTTGTAAAACATCCATATTTCAGTGTTTCTGAGCTGGAAACTTGATTTCCAGGGCTTCTGGCTCTGAATAACAGCTTCAGCAAAACTCAGCATTTCAGTGTGCTGCAGTTGTGAAAATAGCGTTTTCACAGCGAGAGAAGGCCAAAATGAACATTTTCTGTGTGGAAAGCATTTTTTCAGAGTGACTCACATAAAACCATGTTATCCTTGTAAAACTTCCATATTTGAGTGTTTCTGAGCTGGAAACTTGATTTACAGGGATTCTGGCTCTGAATAACAGCTTCAGCAAAACTAAGCATTTCAGTGTGCTGCAGTTGTGAAAATAGCGTTGTCACACCGAGAGAAGGCCAAAATGAACATTTTCTGTGTGGAGAAAATATTTTCAAAGTGACTCACATAAAACCATGTTATCCTTGTAAAACATCCTTATTTGAGTGTTTCTGAGCTGGAAACTTGATTATCAGGCCATCTGACACTTCAAAACAGTTTCAGCAAAACTAAACATTTCAGTGTGCGGCAGTTGTCAAAATAGCGTTTTCACAGCGAGAGAAGGCCAAAATGAACATTTTCTGTGTGGAGAAAAAGTTTTCAAAGTGACTTACATAAAACCATGTTATCCTTGTAAAACATCCATATTTGAGTGTTTCTGAGCTGGAAACTTGATTTTCAGGCCATCTGGCACTTCAAAACAGCTTCAGCAAAACTCAGCATTTCAGTGTGCTGCAGTTGTCAAAATAGCGTTTTCACAGCGAGAGAAGGCCAAAATGAACATTTTCTGTGTGGAAAGCATTTTTTCAGAGTGACTCACATAAAACCATGTTATCCTTGTAAAACATCCATTTTTGACTGTTTCTGAGCTGGAATCTTGATTTTCAGGCCTTCTGGCTCTGAATAACAGCTTCAGCAAAACTAAGCATTTCAGTGTGCTACAGTTGTCAAAATAGCGTTTTCACAGCGAGAGAAGGCCAAAATGAACATTTTCTGTGTGGAGAATATGGTTTCAAAGTGACTCACATGAAACCATGTTATCCTTGTGAAACATCCATATTTGAGTATTTCTGAGCTGGAAACTTGATTATCAGGCCATCTGGCTCTGGATAACAGCTTCATCAAAACTAAGCATTTCAGTGTGCTGCAGGTGTCAAAATAGCGTTTTCACAGCGAGAGAACGCCAAAATGAACATTTTCTGTGTGGAGAAAAAGTTTTCAAAGTGACTCACATAAAACCATGTTTTCCTTGTAAAACATCCATCTTTGAGTGTTTCTGAGCTGGAAACTTGATTTCCAGGGCTTCTGGCTCTGAATAACAGCTTCAGCAAAACGAAGCATTTCACTGTGCTGCAGTTGTCAAAACAGCGTTTTCACAGCGAGAGAACGCCAAAATGAACATTTTCCGTGTGGAGAGCATTTTTTCAGAGTGACTCACATAAAACCATGTTATCCTTGTAAAACATCCATATTTGAGTGTTTCTGACCTGGAAACTTGATTTTCAGGCCATCTGACACTTCAAAACAGCTTCAGCAAAACTAAGCATTTCAGTGTGCTGCAGTTGTCAAAATAGCGTTTTCACAGCGAGAGAAGGCCAAAATGAACATTTTCTGTGTGGAAAGCATTTTTTCAGAGTGACTCACATAAAACCATGTTATCCTTGTAAAACGTCCATATTTCAGTGTTTCTGAGCTGGAAACTTGATTTCCAGGGCCTCCAGAGCGCCAGCTTCAGCGCCAGCTTCAGCAGCTTCAGCATCCATATTTGAGTGTTTCTGAGCTGGAAATTTGATTATCAGGCCTTCTGGCTCTGAACAACACTTTCAGCAAAACTAAGCATTTCAGTGCGCTACAGGTGTCAAAATAGCGTTTTCACAGCGAGAGAAGGCCAAAATGAACATTTTCTGTGTGGAAAGCATTTTTTCAGAGTGACTCACATAAAACCATGTTATCCTTGTAAAACATCCATATTTCAGTGTTTCTGAGCTGGAAACTTGATTTCCAGGGCTTCTGGCTCTGAATAACAGCTTCAGCAAAACTCAGCATTTCAGTGTGCTGCAGTTGTGAAAATAGCGTTTTCACAGCGAGAGAAGGCCAAAATGAACATTTTCTGTGTGGAAAGCATTTTTTCAGAGTGACTCACATAAAACCATGTTATCCTTGTAAAACTTCCATATTTGAGTGTTTCTGAGCTGGAAACTTGATTTACAGGGATTCTGGCTCTGAATAACAGCTTCAGCAAAACTAAGCATTTCAGTGTGCTGCAGTTGTGAAAATAGCGTTGTCACACCGAGAGAAGGCCAAAATGAACATTTTCTGTGTGGAGAAAATATTTTCAAAGTGACTCACAAAAAACCATGTTATCCTTGTAAAACATCCATATTTGAGTGTTTCTGAGCTGGAAACTTGATTATCAGGCCATCTGACACTTCAAAACAGTTTCAGCAAAACTAAACATTTCAGTGTGCGGCAGTTGTCAAAATAGCGTTTTCACAGCGAGAGAAGGCCAAAATGAACATTTTCTGTGTGGAGAAAAGTTTTCAAAGTGACTCACATAAAACCATGTTATCCTTGTAAAACATCCATATTTGAGTGTTTCTGAGCTGGAAACTTGATTTTCAGGCCATCTGGCACTTCAAAACAGCTTCAGCAAAACTCAGCATTTCAGTGTGCTGCAGTTGTCAAAATAGCGTTTTCACAGCGAGAGAAGGCCAAAATGAACATTTTCTGTGTGGAAAGCATTTTTTCAGAGTGACTCACATAAAACCATGTTATCCTTGTAAAACATCCATTTTGACTGTTTCTGAGCTGGAATCTTGATTTTCAGGCCTTCTGGCTCTGAATAACAGCTTCAGCAAAACTAAGCATTTCAGTGTGCTACAGTTGTCAAAATAGCGTTTTCACAGCGAGAGAAGGCCAAAATGAACATTTTCTGTGTGGAGAATATGGTTTCAAAGTGACTCACATGAAACCATGTTATCCTTGTGAAACATCCATATTTGAGTGTTTCTGAGCTGGAAACTTGATTATCAGGCCATCTGGCTCTGGATAACAGCTTCATCAAAACTAAGCATTTCAGTGTGCTGCAGGTGTCAAAATAGCGTTTTCACAGCGGGAGAAGGCCAAAATGAACATTTTCTGTGTGGAGAAAAAGTTTTCAAAGTGACTCACATAAAACCATGTTTTCCTTGTAAAACATCCATCTTTGAGTGTTTCTGAGCTGGAAACTTGATTTCCAGGGCTTCTGGCTCTGAATAACAGCTTCAGCAAAACGAAGCATTTCACTGTGCTGCAGTTGTCAAAACAGCGTTTTCACAGCGAGAGAACGCCAAAATGAACATTTTCCGTGTGGAGAGCATTTTTTCAGAGTGACTCACATAAAACCATGTTATCCTTGTAAAACATCCATATTTGAGTGTTTCTGAGCTGGAAACTTGATTATCAGGCCATCTGGCTCTGAATAACAGCTTCAGCAAAACTAAGCATTTCAGTGTGCTGCAGGTGTCAAAATAGCGTTTTCACAGCGAGAGAAGGCCAAAATGAACATTTTCTGTGTGGAAAGCATTTTTTCAGAGTGACTCACATAAAACAATGTTATCCTTGGAAAACATCCATATTTGACTGTTTCTGAGCTGGAAACTTGATTTTCAGGCCATCTGACACTTCAAAACAGCTTCAGCAAAACTAAGCATTTCAGTGTGCTGCAGGTGTCAAAATAGCGTTTTCACAGTGAGAGAAGGCCAAAATGAACATTTTCTGTGTGGAAAGCATTTTTTCAGAGTGACTCACATAAAACCATGTTATCCTTGTAAAACATCCATATTTGAGTGTTTCTGAGCTGGAAACTTGATTTCCAGGGCTTCTGGCTCTGAATAACAGCTTTAGTAAAATTACGCATTTCACTGTGCTGCAGATGTCAAAACAGCGTTTTCACAGCGAAAGAACGCCAAAATGAACATTTTCTGTGTGGAAAGCATTTTTTCAGAGTGACTCACATAAAACCATGTTATCCTTGTAAAACATCCATATTTGAGTGTTTCTGAGCTGGAAACTTGATTTCCAGGGCTTCTGGCACTGAATAACAGCTTTAGTAAAATTATGCATGTCATTCTACTGTATGTGTGAAAACATCGTTTTCAGAGCCAGAGAACGCCAAAATGAACATTTTCTGTGTGGAAAGCATTTTTTTCAGAGTGACTCACATGAAACCATGTTATCCTTGTAAAACATCCATATTTGAGTGTTTCTGAGCTGGAAACTTGATTTCCAGGGCTTCTGGCACTGAATAACAGCTTTAGTAAAATTATGCATGTCATTCTACTGTATGTGTGAAAACATCGTTTTCAGAGCCAGACAACGCCAAAATGAACATTTTCTGTGTGGAAAGCATTTTTTCAGAGTGACTCACATGAAACCATGTTATCCTTGTTAAACATCCATCTTTGAGTGTTTCTGAGCTGGAAACTTGATTTCCAGGGCTTCTGGCTCTGAATAACAGCTTCAGCAAAACGAAGCATTTCACTGTGCTGCAGTTGTCAAAACAGCGTTTTCACAGCGAGAGAACGCCAAAATGAACATTTTCCGTGTGGAGAGCATTTTTTTCAGAGTGACTCACATAAAACCATGTTATCCTTGTAAAACATCCATATTTGAGTGTTTCTGAGCTGGAAACTTGATTATCAGGCCATCTGGCTCTGAATAACAGCTTCAGCAAAACTAAGCATTTCAGTGTGCTGCAGTTATCAAAAGAGCGTTTTCACAGCGAGAGAAGGCCAAAATGAACATTTTCTATGTGGAAAGTATTTTTTCAGAGTGACTCACATAAAACAATGTTATCCTTTAAAACATCCATATTTGACTGTTTCTGAGCTGGAAACTTGATTTTCAGGCCGTCTGACACTCCAAAACAGCTTCAGCAAAACTAAGCATTTCAGTGTGCTGCAGTTGTCAAAGCAGCGTTTTCACAGCGAGAGAACGCCAACATGAACATTTTCTGTGTGGAGAATATTTTTTCAAAGTGAATCACATAAAACCATGTTATCCTTGTAAAACATCCATATTTGACTGTTTCTGAGCTGGAAACTTGATTTTCAGGCCATCTGACACTTCAAAACAGCTTCAGCAAAACTAAGCATTTCAGTGTGCTGCAGTTGTCAAAATAGCGTTTTCACAGCGAGAGAAGGCCAAAATGAACATTTTCTGTGTGGAAAGCATTTTTTCAGAGTGACTCACATAAAACCATGTTATCCTTGTAAAACATCCATATTTCAGTGTTTCTGAGCTGGAAACTTGATTTCCAGGGCTTCTGGCTCTGAATAACAGCTTCAGCAAAACTAAGCATTTCACTGTGCTGCAGGTGTCAAAAAAGCGTTTTCACGGCGAGAGAACGCCAAAATGAACATTTTCTGTGTGGAAAGCATTTTTTCAGAGTGACTCACATAAAACAATGTTATCCTTTAAAACATCCATATTTGAGTGTTTCTGAGCTGGAAACTTGATTTTCAGGCCGTCTGACACTCCAAAACAGCTTCAGCAAAACTAAGCATTTCAGTGTGCTGCAGTTGTCAAAGCAGCGTTTTCACAGCGAGAGAACGCCAACATGAACATTTTCTGTGTGGAGAATATTTTTTCAAAGTGAATCACATAAAACCATGTTATCCTTGTAAAACATCCATATTTGACTGTTTCTGAGCTGGAAACTTGATTTTCAGGCCATCTGACACTTCAAAACAGCTTCAGCAAAACTAAGCATTTCAGTGTGCTGCAGTTGTCAAAATAGCGTTTTCACAGCGAGAGAAGGCCAAAATGAACATTTTCTGTGTGGAAAGCATTTTTTCAGAGTGACTCACATAAAACCATGTGATCCTTGTAAAACATCCATATTTGAGTGTTTCTGAGCTGGAAACTTGATTTCCAGGGCTTCTGGCTCTGAATAAAAGCTGCAGCAAAACTCAGCATTTCACTGTGCTGCAGGTGTCAAAAAACCGTTTTCACAGCGAGAGAACGCCAAAATGAACATTTTCTGTGTGGAAAGCATTTTTTCAGAGTGACTCACATAAAACCATGTTATCCTTGTAAAACATCCATATTTGAGTGTTTCTGAGCTGGAAACTTGATTTTCAGGCCATCTGACACTTCAAAACAGCTTCAGCAAAACTAAGCATTTCAGTGTGCTGCAGTTGTCAAAATAGCGTTTTCACAGCGAGAGAAGGCCAAAATGAACATTTTCTGTGTGGAAAGCATTTTTTCAGAGTGACTCACATAAAACCATGTTATCCTTGTAAAACGTCCATATTTCAGTGTTTCTGAGCTGGAAACTTGATTTCCAGGGCCTCCAGAGCGCCAGCTTCAGCGCCAGCTTCAGCAGCTTCAGCATCCATATTTGAGTGTTTCTGAGCTGGAAACTTGATTATCAGGCCATCTGACACTTCAAAACAGCTTCAGCAAAACTCAGCATTTCAGTGTGCTGCAGTTGTCAAAATAGCGTTTTCACAGCGAGAGAAGGCCAAAATGAACATTTTCTGTATGGAAAGCATTTTTTCAGAGTGACTCACATAAAACCATGTTATCCTTGTAAAACATCCATATTTCAGTGTTTCTGAGCTGGAAACTTGATTTCCAGGGCTTCTGGCTCTGAATAACAGCTTCAGCAAAACTAAGCATTTCAGTGTGCTGCAGTTGTCAAAATAGCGTTTTCACAGCGAGAGAAGGCCAAAATGAACATTTTCTGTGTGGAAAGCATTTTTTCAGAGTGACTCACATAAAACCATGTTATCCTTGTAAAACATCCATATTTGAGTGTTTCTGAGCTGGAAACTTGATTATCAGGCCATCTGACACTTCAAAACAGTTTCAGCAAAACTAAGCATTTCAGTGTGCTGCAGTTGTCAAAATAGCGTTTTCACAGCGAGAGAAGGCCAAAATGAACATTTTCTGTGTGGAGAAAAAGTTTTCAAAGTGACTTACATAAAACCATGTTATCCTTGTAAAACATCCATATTTGAGTGTTTCTGAGCTGGAAACTTGATTTCAGGCCATCTGGCACTTCAAAACAGCTTCAGCAAAACTCAGCATTTCAGTGTGCTGCAGTTGTCAAAATAGCGTTTTCACAGCGAGAGAAGGCCAAAATGAACATTTTCTGTGTGGAAAGCATTTTTTCAGAGTGACTCACATAAAACCATGTTATCCTTGTAAAACATCCATATTTTGACTGTTTCTGAGCTGGAATCTTGATTTTCAGGCCTTCTGGCTCTGAATAACAGCTTCAGCAAAACTAAGCATTTCAGTGTGCTACAGTTGTCAAAATAGCGTTTTCACAGCGAGAGACGGCCAAAATGAACATTTTCTGTGTGGAGAATATGGTTTCAAAGTGACTCACATGAAACCATGTTATCCTTGTGAAACATCCATATTTGAGTGTTTCTGAGCTGGAAACTTGATTATCAGGCCATCTGGCTCTGGATAACAGCTTCATCAAAACTAAGCATTTCAGTGTGCTGCAGGTGTCAAAATAGCGTTTTCACAGCGGGAGAAGGCCAAAATGAACATTTTCTGTGTGGAGAACATGTTTTCAGAGTGACTCACATAAAACCATGTTTTCCTTGTAAAACATCCATATTTGAGTGTTTCTGAGCTGGAAACTTGATTTCCAGGGCTTCTGGCTCTGAATAACAGCTTCAGCAAAACGAAGCATTTCACTGTGCTGCAGTTGTCAAAACAGCGTTTTCACAGCGAGAGAACGCCAAAATGAACATTTTCTGTGTGGAAAGCATTTTTTCAGAGTGACTCACATAAAACCATGTTATCCTTGTAAAACATCCATATTTGAGTGTTTCTGAGCTGGAAACTTGATTTCCAGGGCCTCTGGCTCTGAATAACAGCTTCAGCAAAACTAAGCATTTCAGTGTGCTGCAGTTGTCAAAATAGCGTTTTCACAGCGAGAGAAGGCCAAAATGAACATTTTCTGTGTGGAAAGCATTTTTTCAGAGTGACTCACATAAAACAATGTTATCCTTGTAAAACATCCATATTTGACTGTTTCTGAGCTGGAAACTTGATTTTCAGGCCGTCTGACACTCCAAAACAGCTTCAGCAAAACTAAGCATTTCAGTGTGCTGCAGTTGTCAAAGCAGCGTTTTCACAGCGAGAGAACGCCAACATGAACATTTTCTGTGTGGAGAATATTATTTCAAAGTGAATCACATAAAACCATGTTATCCTTGTAAAACATCCATATTTGACTGTTTCTGAGCTGGAAACTTGATTTTCAGGCCATCTGACACTTCAAAACAGCTTCAGCAAAACTAAGCATTTCAGTGTGCTGCAGTTGTCAAAATAGCGTTTTCACAGCGAGAGAAGGCCAAAATGAACATTTTCTGTGTGGAAAGCATTTTTTCAGAGTGACTCACATAAAACCATGTGATCCTTGTAAAACATCCATATTTGAGTGTTTCTGAGCTGGAAACTTGATTTCCAGGGCTTCTGGCTCTGAATAAAAGCTGCAGCAAAACTAAGCATTTCACTGTGCTGCAGGTGTCAAAAAACCGTTTTCACAGCGAGAGAACGCCAAAATGAACATTTTCTGTGTGGAAAGCATTTTTTCAGAGTGACTCACATAAAACCATGTTATCCTTGTAAAACATCCATATTTGAGTGTTTCTGAGCTGGAAACTTGATTTTCAGGCCATCTGACACTTCAAAACAGCTTCAGCAAAACTAAGCATTTCAGTGTGCTGCAGTTGTCAAAATAGCGTTTTCACAGCGAGAGAAGGCCAAAATGAACATTTTCTGTGTGGAAAGCATTTTTTCAGAGTGACTCACATAAAACCATGTTATCCTTGTAAAACGTCCATATTTCAGTGTTTCTGAACTGGAAACTTGATTTCCAGGGCCTCCAGAGCGCCAGCTTCAGCCCCAGCTTCAGCAGCTTCAGCATCCATATTTGAGTGTTTCTGAGCTGGAAACTTGATTATCAGGCCATCTGACACTTCAAAACAGCTTCAGCAAAACTCAGCATTTCAGTGTGCTGCAGTTGTCAAAATAGCGTTTTCACAGCGAGAGAAGGCCAAAATGAACATTTTCTGTATGGAAAGCATTTTTTCAGAGTGACTCACATAAAACCATGTTATCCTTGTAAAACATCCATATTTCAGTGTTTCTGAGCTGGAAACTTGATTTCCAGGGCTTCTGGCTCTGAATAACAGCTTCAGCAAAACTAAGCATTTCAGTGTGCTGCAGTTGTGAAAATAGCGTTGTCACAGCGAGAGAAGGCCAAAATGAACATTTTCTGTGTGGAAAGCATTTTTTCAGAGTGACTCACATAAAACCATGTTATCCTTGTAAAACTTCCATATTTGAGTGTTTCTGAGCTGGAAACTTGATTTACAGGGATTCTGGCTCTGAATAACAGCTTCAGCAAAACTAAGCATTTCAGTGTGCTGCAGTTGTGAAAATAGCGTTTTCACACCGAGAGAAGGCCAAAATGAACATTTTCTGTGTGGAGAAAATATTTTCAAAGTGACTCACATAAAACCATGTTATCCTTGTAAAACATCCATATTTGAGTGTTTCTGAGCTGGAAACTTGATTATCAGGCCATCTGACACTTCAAAACAGTTTCAGCAAAACTAAACATTTCAGTGTGCGGCAGGTGTCAAAATAGCGTTTTCACAGCGAGAGAAGGCCAAAATGAACATTTTCTGTGTGGAGAAAAAGTTTTCAAAGTGACTCACATAAAACCATGTTATCCTTGTAAAACATCCATATTTGAGTGTTTCTGAGCTGGAAACTTGATTTTCAGGCCATCTGGCACTTCAAAACAGCTTCAGCAAAACTCAGCATTTCAGTGTGCTGCAGTTGTCAAAATAGCGTTTTCACAGCGAGAGAAGGCCAAAATGAACATTTTCTGTGTGGAAAGCATTTTTTCAGAGTGACTCACATAAAACCATGTTATCCTTGTAAAACATCCATTTTTGACTGTTTCTGAGCTGGAATCTTGATTTTCAGGCCTTCTGGCTCTGAATAACAGCTTCAGCAAAACTAAGCATTTCAGTGTGCTACAGTTGTCAAAATAGCGTTTTCACAGCGAGAGAAGGCCAAAATGAACATTTTCTGTGTGGAGAATATGGTTTCAAAGTGACTCACATGAAACCATGTTATCCTTGTGAAACATCCATATTTGAGTGTTTCTGAGCTGGAAACTTGATTATCAGGCCATCTGGCTCTGGATAACAGCTTCATCAAAACTAAGCATTTCAGTGTGCTGCAGGTGTCAAAATAGCGTTTTCACAGCGGGAGAAGGCCAAAATGAACATTTTCTGTGTGGAGAAAAAGTTTTCAAAGTGACTCACATAAAACCATGTTTTCCTTGTAAAACATCCATCTTTGAGTGTTTCTGAGCTGGAAACTTGATTTCCAGGGCTTCTGGCTCTGAATAACAGCTTCAGCAAAACGAAGCATTTCACTGTGCTGCAGTTGTCAAAACAGCGTTTTCACAGCGAGAGAACGCCAAAATGAACATTTTCCGTGTGGAGAGCATTTTTTCAGAGTGACTCACATAAAACCATGTTATCCTTGTAAAACATCCATATTTGAGTGTTTCTGAGCTGGAAACTTGATTATCAGGCCATCTGGCTCTGAATAACAGCTTCAGCAAAACTAAGCATTTCAGTGTGCTGCAGGTGTCAAAATAGCGTTTTCACAGCGAGAGAAGGCCAAAATGAACATTTTCTGTGTGGAAAGCATTTTTTCAGAGTGACTCACATAAAACAATGTCATCCTTGGAAAACATCCATATTTGACTGTTTCTGAGCTGGAAACTTGATTTTCAGGCCATCTGACACTTCAAAACAGCTTCAGCAAAACTAAGCATTTCAGTGTGCTGCAGTTGTCAAAATAGCGTTTCCACAGCGAGAGAACGCCAAATTGAACATTTTCTGTGTGGAAAGCATTTTTTCAGAGTGACTCACATAAAACCATGTTATCCGTGTAAAACATCCATATTGGAGTGTTTCTGAGCTGGAAACTTGATTTCCAGGGCTTCTGGCTCTGAATAACAGCTTTAGTAAAATTACGCATGTCATTCTACTGTATGTGTGAAAACAGCGTTTTCAGAGCCAGAGAACGCCAAAATGAACATTTTCTGTGTGGAAAGCATTTTTTCAGAGTGACTCACATAAAACCATGTTATCCTTGTAAAACATCCATATTTGAGTGTTTCTGAGCTGGAAACTTGATTTCCAGGGCTTCTGGCTCTGAATAACAGCTTCAGCAAAACTAAGCATTTCAGTGTGCTGCAGTTATCAAAAGAGCGTTTTCACAGCGAGAGAAGGCCAAAATGAACATTTTCTATGTGGAAAGTATTTTTTCAGAGTGACTCACATAAAACAATGTTATCCTTTAAAACATCCATATTTGACTGTTTCTGAGCTGGAAACTTGATTTTCAGGCCGTCTGACACTCCAAAACAGCTTCAGCAAAACTAAGCATTTCAGTGTGCTGCAGTTGTCAAAGCAGCGTTTTCACAGCGAGAGAACGCCAACATGAACATTTTCTGTGTGGAGAATATTATTTCAAAGTGAATCACATAAAACCATGTTATCCTTGTAAAACATCCATATTTGACTGTTTCTGAGCTGGAAACTTGATTTTCAGGCCATCTGACACTTCAAAACAGCTTCAGCAAAACTAAGCATTTCAGTGTGCTGCAGTTGTCAAAATAGCGTTTTCACAGCGAGAGAAGGCCAAAATGAACATTTTCTGTGTGGAAAGCATTTTTTCAGAGTGACTCACATAAAACCATGTGATCCTTGTAAAACATCCATATTTGAGTGTTTCTGAGCTGGAAACTTGATTTCCAGGGCTTCTGGCTCTGAATAAAAGCTGCAGCAAAACTAAGCATTTCACTGTGCTGCAGGTGTCAAAAAAACGTTTTCACAGCGAGAGAACGCCAAAATGAACATTTTCTGTGTGGAAAGCATTTTTTCAGAGTGACTCACATAAAACCATGTTATCCTTGTAAAACATCCATATTTGAGTGTTTCTGAGCTGGAAACTTGATTTTCAGGCCATCTGACACTTCAAAACAGCTTCAGCAAAACTAAGCATTTCAGTGTGCTGCAGTTGTCAAAATAGCGTTTTCACAGCGAGAGAAGGCCAAAATGAACATTTTCTGTGTGGAAAGCATTTTTTCAGAGTGACTCACATAAAACCATGTTATCCTTGTAAAACGTCCATATTTCAGTGTTTCTGAACTGGAAACTTGATTTCCAGGGCCTCCAGAGCGCCAGCTTCAGCGCCAGCTTCAGCAGCTTCAGCATCCATATTTGAGTGTTTCTGAGCTGGAAACTTGATTATCAGGCCATCTGACACTTCAAAACAGCTTCAGCAAAACTCAGCATTTCAGTGTGCTGCAGTTGTCAAAATAGCGTTTTCACAGCGAGAGAAGGCCAAAATGAACATTTTCTGTATGGAAAGCATTTTTTCAGAGTGACTCACATAAAACCATGTTATCCTTGTAAAACATCCATATTTCAGTGTTTCTGAGCTGGAAACTTGATTTCCAGGGCTTCTGGCTCTGAATAACAGCTTCAGCAAAACTAAGCATTTCAGTGTGCTGCAGTTGTGAAAATAGCGTTGTCACAGCGAGAGAAGGCCAAAATGAACATTTTCTGTGTGGAAAGCATTTTTTCAGAGTGACTCACATAAAACCATGTTATCCTTGTAAAACTTCCATATTTGAGTGTTTCTGAGCTGGAAACTTGATTTACAGGGATTCTGGCTCTGAATAACAGCTTCAGCAAAACTAAGCATTTCAGTGTGCTGCAGTTGTGAAAATAGCGTTGTCACACCGAGAGAAGGCCAAAATGAACATTTTCTGTGTGGAGAAAATATTTTCAAAGTGACTCACATAAAACCATGTTATCCTTGTAAAACATCCATATTTGAGTGTTTCTGAGCTGGAAACTTGATTATCAGGCCATCTGACACTTCAAAACAGTTTCAGCAAAACTAAACATTTCAGTGTGCGGCAGGTGTCAAAATAGCGTTTTCACAGCGAGAGAAGGCCAAAATGAACATTTTCTGTGTGGAGAAAAAGTTTTCAAAGTGACTTACATAAAACCATGTTATCCTTGTAAAACATCCATATTTGAGTGTTTCTGAGCTGGAAACTTGATTTTCAGGCCATCTGGCACTTCAAAACAGCTTCAGCAAAACTCAGCATTTCAGTGTGCTGCAGTTGTCAAAATAGCGTTTTCACAGCGAGAGAAGGCCAAAATGAACATTTTCTGTGTGGAAAGCATTTTTTCAGAGTGACTCACATAAAACCATGTTATCCTTGTAAAACATCCATTTTTGACTGTTTCTGAGCTGGAAACTTGATTATCAGGCCATCTGGCTCTGGATAACAGCTTCATCAACACTAAGCATTTCAGTGTGCTGCAGGTGTCAAAATAGCGTTTTCACAGCGGGAGAAGGCCAAAATGAACATTTTCTGTGTGGAGAAAAAGTTTTCAAAGTGACTCACATAAAACCATGTTTTCCTTGTAAAACATCCATCTTTGAGTGTTTCTGAGCTGGAAACTTGATTTCCAGGGCTTCTGGCTCTGAATAACAGCTTCAGCAAAACGAAGCATTTCACTGTGCTGCAGTTGTCAAAACAGCGTTTTCACAGCGAGAGAACGCCAAAATGAACATTTTCCGTGTGGAGAGCATTTTTTCAGAGTGACTCACATAAAACCATGTTATCCTTGTAAAACATCGATATTTGAGTGTTTCTGAGCTGGAAACTTGATTATCAGGCCATCTGGCTCTGAATAACAGCTTCAGCAAAACTAAGCATTTCAGTGTGCTGCAGGTGTCAAAATAGCGTTTTCACAGCGAGAGAAGGCCAAAATGAACATTTTCTGTGTGGAAAGCATTTTTTTCAGAGTGACTCACATAAAACAATGTTATCCTTGGAAAACATCCATATTTGACTGTTTCTGAGCTGGAAACTTGATTTTCAGGCCATCTGACACTTCAAAACAGCTTCAGCAAAACTAAGCATTTCAGTGTGCTGCAGTTGTCAAAATAGCGTTTCCACAGCGAGAGAACGCCAAAATGAACATTTTCTGTGTGGAAAGCATTTTTTCAGAGTGACTCACATAAAACCATGTTATCCGTGTAAAACATCCATATTGGAGTGTTTCTGAGCTGGAAACTTGATTTCCAGGGCTTCTGGCTCTGAATAACAGCTTTAGTAAAATTACGCATGTCATTCTACTGTATGTGTGAAAACAGCGTTTTCAGAGCCAGAGAACGCCAAAATGAACATTTTCTGTGTGGAAAGCATTTTTTCAGAGTGACTCACATAAAACCATGTTATCCTTGTAAAACATCCATATTTGAGTGTTTCTGAGCTGGAAACTTGATTTCCAGGGCTTCTGGCTCTGAATAACAGCTTCAGCAAAACTAAGCATTTCAGTGTGCTGCAGTTATCAAAAGAGCGTTTTCACAGCGAGAGAAGGCCAAAATGAACATTTTCTATGTGGAAAGTATTTTTTCAGAGTGACTCACATAAAACAATGTTATCCTTTAAAACATCCATATTTGACTGTTTCTGAGCTGGAAACTTGATTTTCAGGCCGTCTGACACTCCAAAACAGGTTCAGCAAAACTAAGCATTTCAGTGTGCTGCAGTTGTCAAAGCAGCGTTTTCACAGCGAGAGAACGCCAACATGAACATTTTCTGTGTGGAGAATATTTTTTCAAAGTGAATCACATAAAACCATGTTATCCTTGTAAAACATCCATATTTGACTGTTTCTGAGCTGGAAACTTGATTTTCAGGCCATCTGACACTTCAAAACAGCTTCAGCAAAACTAAGCATTTCAGTGTGCTGCAGTTGTCAAAATAGCGTTTTCACAGCGAGAGAAGGCCAAAATGAACATTTTCTGTGTGGAAAGCATTTTTTCAGAGTGACTCACATAAAACCATGTTATCCTTGTAAAACATCCATATTTCAGTGTTTCTGAGCTGGAAACTTGATTTCCAGGGCTTCTGGCTCTGAATAACAGCTTCAGCAAAACTAAGCATTTCACTGTGCTGCAGGTGTCAAAAAAGCGTTTTCACGGCGAGAGAACGCCAAAATGAACATTTTCTGTGTGGAAAGCATTTTTTCAGAGTGACTCACATAAAACAATGTTATCCTTTAAAACATCCATATTTGACTGTTTCTGAGCTGGAAACTTGATTTTCAGGC
This sequence comes from Chelmon rostratus, assembly GCF_017976325.1. Classification (NCBI taxonomy): domain Eukaryota; kingdom Metazoa; phylum Chordata; class Actinopteri; order Chaetodontiformes; family Chaetodontidae; genus Chelmon; species Chelmon rostratus. The sequence continues at coordinate 29,154 of NC_055671.1, forward strand.
CGTCTGGCACTTCAAAACAGCTTCAGCAAAACTAAACATTTCAGTGTGCGGCAGTTGTCAAAATAGCGTTTTCACAGCGAGAGAAGGCCAAAATGAACATTTTCTGTGTGGAGAAAAAGTTTTCAAAGTGACTCACATAAAACCATGTTATCCTTGTAAAACATCCATATTTGAGTGTTTCTGAGCTGGAAACTTGATTTCCAGGGCCTCCAGAGCGCCAGATTCAGCGCCAGCTTCAGCAGCTTCAGCATCCATATTTGAGTGTTTCTGAGCTGGAAACTTGATTTCCAGGGATCCTGGCTCTGAATAACAGCTTCAGCAAAACTAAGCATTTCAGTGTGCTGCAGTTGTGAAAATAGCGTTGACACAGCGAGAGAAGGCCAAAATGAACATTTTCTGTGTGGAGAATATATTTTCAAAGTGACTCACATAAAACCATGTTATCCTTGTAAAACATCCATATTTCAGTGTTTCTGAGCTGGAAACTTGATTTCCAGGGCTTCTGGCTCTGAATAACAGCTTCAGCAAAACTAAGCATTTCAGTGTGCTGCAGTTGTCAAAATAGCGTTTTCACAGCGAGAGAAGGCCAAAATGAACATTTTCTGTGTGGAAAGCATTTTTTCAGAGTGACTCACATAAAACCATGTTATCCTTGTAAAACGTCCATATTTCAGTGTTTCTGAGCTGGAAACTTGATTTCCAGGGCCTCCAGAGCGCCAGCTTCAGCGCCAGCTTCAGCAGCTTCAGCATCCATATTTGAGTGTTTCTGAGCTGGAAACTTGATTATCAGGCCATCTGACACTTCAAAACAGCTTCAGCAAAACTCAGCATTTCAGTGTGCTGCAGTTGTCAAAATAGCGTTTTAACAGCGAGAGAAGGCCAAAATGAACATTTTCTGTATGGAAAGCATTTTTTCAGAGTGACTCACATAAAACCATGTTATCCTTGTAAAACATCCATATTTCAGTGTTTCTGAGCTGGAAACTTGATTTCCAGGGCTTCTGGCTCTGAATAACAGCTTCAGCAAAACTCAGCATTTCAGTGTGCTGCAGTTGTCAAAATAGCGTTTTCACAGCGAGAGAAGGCCAAAATGAACATTTTCTGTGTGGAAAGCATTTTTTCAGAGTGACTCACATAAAACCATGTTATCCTTGTAAAACTTCCATATTTGAGTGTTTCTGAGCTGGAAACTTGATTTACAGGGATTCTGGCTCTGAATAACAGCTTCAGCAAAACTAAGCATTTCAGTGTGCTGCAGTTGTGAAAATAGCGTTGTCACACCGAGAGAAGGCCAAAATGAACATTTTCTGTGTGGAGAAAATATTTTCAAAGTGACTCACATAAAACCATGTTATCCTTGTAAAACATCCATATTTGAGTGTTTCTGAGCTGGAAACTTGATTATCAGGCCATCTGACACTTCAAAACAGTTTCAGCAAAACTAAACATTTCAGTGTGCGGCAGTTGTCAAAAGAGCGTTTTCACAGCGAGAGAAGGCCAAAATGAACATTTTCTGTGTGGAGAAAAAGTTTTCAAAGTGACTTACATAAAACCATGTTATCCTTGTAAAACATCCATATTTGAGTGTTTCTGAGCTGGAAACTTGATTTTCAGGCCATCTGGCACTTCAAAACAGCTTCAGCAAAACTCAGCATTTCAGTGTGCTGCAGTTGTCAAAATAGCGTTTTCACAGCGAGAGAAGGCCAAAATGAACATTTTCTGTGTGGAAAGCATTTTTTCAGAGTGACTCACATAAAACCATGTTATCCTTGTAAAACATCCATTTTTGACTGTTTCTGAGCTGGAATCTTGATTTTCAGGCCTTCTGGCTCTGAATAACAGCTTCAGCAAAACTAAGCATTTCAGTGTGCTACAGTTGTCAAAATAGCGTTTTCACAGCGAGAGAAGGCCAAGATGAACATTTTCTGTGTGGAAAGCATTTTTTCAGAGTGACTCACATAAAACCATGTTATCCTTGTGAAACATCCATATTTCAGTGTTTCTGAGCTGGAAACTTGATTATCAGGCCATCTGGCTCTGGATAACAGCTTCAGCAAAACTAAGCATTTCAGTGTGCTGCAGTTGTCAAAATAGCGTTTTCACAGCGAGAGAAGGCCAAAATGAACATTTTCTGTGTGGAAAGCATTTTTTCAGAGTGACTCACATAAAACCATGTCATCCTTGTAAAACATCCATATTTGACTGTTTCTTTGCTGGAAACTTGATTATCAGGCCTTCTGACTCTGAACAACAGTTTCAGCAAAACTAAGCATTTCTCAGTGTGCTACAGGTGTCAAAATAGCGTTTTCACAGCGAGAGAAGGCCAAAATGAACATTTTCTGTGTGGAAAGCATTTTTTCAGAGTGACTCACATAAAACCATGTTATCCTTGTAAAAGATCCATATTTCATTGTTTCTGAGCTGGAAACTTGATTTCCAGGGCCTCCAGAGCGCCAGCTTCAGCAGCTTCAGCATCCATATTTGAGTGTTTCTGAGCTGGAAACTTGATTATCAGGCCATCTGACACTTCAAAACAGCTTCAGCAAAACTCAGCATTTCAGTGTGCTGCAGTGGTCAAAATAGCGTTTTCACAGCGAGAGGAGGCCAAAATGAACATTTTCTGTGTGGAAAGCATTTTTTCAGAGTGACTCACATAAAACCATGTTATCCTTGTAAAACATCCATATTTCAGTGTTTCTGAGCTGGAAACTTGATTTCCAGGGCTTCTGGCTCTGAATAACAGCTTCAGCAAAACTAAGCATTTCAGTGTGCTGCAGTGGTCAAAATAGCGTTTTCACAGCGAGAGGAGGCCAAAATGAACATTTTCTGTGTGGAAAGCATTTTTTCAGAGTGACTCACATAAAACCATGTTATCCTTGTAAAACTTCCATATTTGAGTGTTTCTGAGCTGGAAACTTGATTTACAGGGATTCTGGCTCTGAATAAAAGCTTCAGCAAAACTAAGCATTTCAGTGTGCTGCAGTTGTGAAAATAGCATTGTCACACCGAGAGAAGGCCAAAATGAACATTTTCTGTGTGGAGAAAATATTTTCAAAGTGACTCACATAAAACCATGTTATCCTTGTAAAACATCCATATTTGAGTGTTTCTGAGCTGGAAACTTGATTATCAGGCCATCTGACACTTCAAAACAGCTTCAGCAAAACTAAACATTTCAGTGTGCGGCAGTTGTCAAAATAGCGTTTTCACAGCGAGAGAAGGCCAAAATGAACATTTTCTGTGTGGAGAAAAAGTTTTCAAAGTGACTCACATAAAACCATGTTATCCTTGTAAAACATCCATATTTGAGTGTTTCTGAGCTGGAAACTTGATTTTCAGGCCATCTGGCGCTTCAAAACAGCTTCAGCAAAACTCAGCATTTCAGTGTGCTGCAGTTGTCAAAATAGCGTTTTCACAGCGAGAGAAGGCCAAAATGAACATTTTCTGTGTGGAAAGCATTTTTTCAGAGTGACTCACATAAAACCATGTTATCCTTGTAAAACATCCATTTTTGACTGTTTCTGAGCTGGAATCTTGATTTTCAGGCCTTCTGGCTCTGAATAACAGCTTCAGCAAAACTAAGCATTTCAGTGTGCTACAGTTGTCAAAATAGCGTTTTCACAGCGAGAGAAGGCCAAAATGAACATTTTCTGTGTGGAGAATATGGTTTCAAAGTGACTCACATAAAACCATGTTATCCTTGTGAAACATCCATATTTGAGTGTTTCTGAGCTGGAAACTTGATCATCAGGCCATCTGGCTCTGGATAACAGCTTCATCAAAACTAAGCATTTCAGTGTGCTGCAGGTGTCAAAATAGCGTTTTCACAGCGGGAGAAGGCCAAAATGAACATTTTCTGTGTGGAAAGCATTTTTTCAGAGTGACTCACATAAAACCATGTCATCCTTGTAAAACATCCATATTTGACTGTTTCTTTGCTGGAAACTTGATTATCAGGCCTTCTGACTCTGAACAACAGTTTCAGCAAAACTAAGCATTTCTCAGTGTGCTACAGGTGTCAAAATAGCGTTTTCACAGCGAGAGAAGGCCAAAATGAACATTTTCTGTGTGGAAAGCATTTTTTCAGAGTGACTCACATAAAACCATGTTATCCTTGTAAAAGATCCATATTTCATTGTTTCTGAGCTGGAAACTTGATTTCCAGGGCCTCCAGAGCGCCAGCTTCAGCAGCTTCAGCATCCATATTTGAGTGTTTCTGAGCTGGAAACTTGATTATCAGGCCATCTGACACTTCAAAACAGCTTCAGCAAAACTAAGCATTTCAGTGTGCTGCAGTTGTCAAAATAGCGTTTTCACAGCGAGAGAAGGCCAAAATGAACATTTTCTGTGTGGAAAGCATTTTTTCAGAGTGACTCACATAAAACCATGTTATCCTTGTAAAACATCCATATTTCAGTGTTTCTGAGCTGGAAACTTGATTTCCAGGGCTTCTGGCTCTGAATAACAGCTTCAGCAAAACTAAGCATTTCAGTGTGCTGCAGTGGTCAAAATAGCGTTTTCACAGCGAGAGAAGGCCAAAATGAACATTTTCTGTGTGGAAAGCATTTTTTCAGAGTGACTCACATAAAACCATGTTATCCTTGTAAAACTTCCATATTTGAGTGTTTCTGAGCTGGAAACTTGATTTCCAGGGATTCTGGCTCTGAATAAAAGCTTCAGCAAAACTAAGCATTTCAGTGTGCTGCAGTTGTGAAAATAGCATTGTCACACCGAGAGAAGGCCAAAATGAACATTTTCTGTGTGGAGAAAATATTTTCAAAGTGACTCACATAAAACCATGTTATCCTTGTAAAACATCCATATTTGAGTGTTTCTGAGCTGGAAACTTGATTATCAGGCCATCTGACACTTCAAAACAGCTTCAGCAAAACTAAACATTTCAGTGTGCGGCAGTTGTCAAAATAGCGTTTTCACAGCGAGAGAAGGCCAAAATGAACATTTTCTGTGTGGAGAAAAAGTTTTCAAAGTGACTCACATAAAACCATGTTATCCTTGTAAAACATCCATATTTGAGTGTTTCTGAGCTGGAAACTTGATTTTCAGGCCATCTGGCGCTTCAAAACAGCTTCAGCAAAACTCAGCATTTCAGTGTGCTGCAGTTGTCAAAATAGCGTTTTCACAGCGAGAGAAGGCCAAAATGAACATTTTCTGTGTGGAAAGCATTTTTTCAGAGTGACTCACATAAAACCATGTTATCCTTGTAAAACATCCATTTTTGACTGTTTCTGAGCTGGAATCTTGATTTTCAGGCCTTCTGGCTCTGAATAACAGCTTCAGCAAAACTAAGCATTTCAGTGTGCTACAGTTGTCAAAATAGCGTTTTCACAGCGAGAGAAGGCCAAAATGAACATTTTCTGTGTGGAGAATATGGTTTCAAAGTGACTCACATAAAACCATGTTATCCTTGTGAAACATCCATATTTGAGTGTTTCTGAGCTGGAAACTTGATCATCAGGCCATCTGGCTCTGGATAACAGCTTCATCAAAACTAAGCATTTCAGTGTGCTGCAGGTGTCAAAATAGCGTTTTCACAGCGGGAGAAGGCCAAAATGAACATTTTCTGTGTGGAAAGCATTTTTTCAGAGTGACTCACATAAAACCATGTCATCCTTGTAAAACATCCATATTTGACTGTTTCTTTGCTGGAAACTTGATTATCAGGCCTTCTGACTCTGAACAACAGTTTCAGCAAAACTAAGCATTTCTCAGTGTGCTACAGGTGTCAAAATAGCGTTTTCACAGCGAGAGAAGGCCAAAATGAACATTTTCTGTGTGGAAAGCATTTTTTCAGAGTGACTCACATAAAACCATGTTATCCTTGTAAAAGATCCATATTTCATTGTTTCTGAGCTGGAAACTTGATTTCCAGGGCCTCCAGAGCGCCAGCTTCAGCAGCTTCAGCATCCATATTTGAGTGTTTCTGAGCTGGAAACTTGATTATCAGGCCATCTGACACTTCAAAACAGCTTCAGCAAAACTCAGCATTTCAGTGTGCTGCAGTTGTCAAAATAGCGTTTTCACAGCGAGAGAAGGCCAAAATGAACATTTTCTGTGTGGAAAGCATTTTTTCAGAGTGACTCACATAAAACCATGTTATCCTTGTAAAACATCCATATTTCAGTGTTTCTGAGCTGGAAACTTGATTTCCAGGGCTTCTGGCTCTGAATAACAGCTTCAGCAAAACTAAGCATTTCAGTGTGCTGCAGTTGTCAAAATAGCGTTTTCACAGCGAGAGAAGGCCAAAATGAACATTTTCTGTGTGGAAAGCATTTTTTCAGAGTGACTCACATAAAACCATGTTATCCTTGTAAAACTTCCATATTTGAGTGTTTCTGAGCTGGAAACTTGATTTACAGGGATTCTGGCTCTGAATAAAAGCTTCAGCAAAACTAAGCATTTCAGTGTGCTGCAGTTGTGAAAATAGCATTGTCACACCGAGAGAAGGCCAAAATGAACATTTTCTGTGTGGAGAAAATATTTTCAAAGTGACTCACATAAAACCATGTTATCCTTGTAAAACATCCATATTTGAGTGTTTCTGAGCTGGAAACTTGATTATCAGGCCATCTGACACTTCAAAACAGCTTCAGCAAAACTAAACATTTCAGTGTGCGGCAGTTGTCAAAATAGCGTTTTCACAGCGAGAGAAGGCCAAAATGAACATTTTCTGTGTGGAGAAAAAGTTTTCAAAGTGACTCACATAAAACCATGTTATCCTTGTAAAACATCCATATTTGAGTGTTTCTGAGCTGGAAACTTGATTTTCAGGCCATCTGGCGCTTCAAAACAGCTTCAGCAAAACTCAGCATTTCAGTGTGCTGCAGTTGTCAAAATAGCGTTTTCACAGCAAGAGAAGGCCAAAATGAACATTTTCTGTGTGGAAAGCATTTTTTCAGAGTGACTCACATAAAACCATGTTATCCTTGTAAAACATCCATTTTTGACTGTTTCTGAGCTGGAATCTTGATTTTCAGGCCTTCTGGCTCTGAATAACAGCTTCAGCAAAACTAAGCATTTCAGTGTGCTACAGTTGTCAAAATAGCGTTTTCACAGCGAGAGAAGGCCAAAATGAACATTTTCTGTGTGAAGAATATGGTTTCAAAGTGACTCACATAAAACCATGTTATCCTTGTGAAACATCCATATTTGAGTGTTTCTGAGCTGGAAACTTGATCATCAGGCCATCTGGCTCTGGATAACAGCTTCATCAAAACTAAGCATTTCAGTGTGCTGCAGGTGTCAAAATAGCGTTTTCACAGCGGGAGAAGGCCAAAATGAACATTTTCTGTGTGGAGAAAAAGTTTTCAAAGTGACTCACATAAAACCATGTTTTCCTTGTAAAACATCCATATTTGACTGTTTCTGAGCTGGAAACTTGATTATCAGGCCTTCTGGCTCTGAACAACAGTTTCAGCAAAACTAAGCATTTCTCAGTGTGCTACAGGTGTCAAAATAGCGTTTTCACAGCGAGAGAAGGCCAAAATGAACATTTTCTGTGTGGAAAGCATTTTTTCAGAGTGACTCACATAAAACCATGTTATCCTTGTAAAAGATCCATATTTCAGTGTTTCTGAGCTGGAAACTTGATTTCCAGGGCCTCCAGAGCGCCAGCTTCAGCGCCAGCTTCAGCAGCTTCAGCATCCATTTTGAGTGTTTCTGAGCTGGAAACTTGATTTCCAGGGCTTCTGGCTCTGAATAACAGCTTCAGTAAAACTAAGCATTTCAGTGTGCTGCAGTTGTCAAAATAGCGTTTTCACAGCGAGAGTCGGCCAAAATGAACATTTTCTGTGTGGAAAGCATTTTTTCAGAGTGACTCACATAAAACCATGTTATCCTTGTAAAACGTCCATATTTCAGTGTTTCTGAGCTGGAAACTTGATTTCCAGGGCCTCCAGAGCGCCAGCTTCAGCGCCAGCTTCAGCAGCTTCAGCATCCATATTTGAGTGTTTCTGAGCTGGAAACTTGATTATCAGGCCTTCTGGCTCTGAACAACAGTTTCAGGAAAACTAAGCATTTCAGTGTGCTACAGGTGTCAAAATAGCGTTTTCACAGCGAGAGAAGGCCAAAATGAACATTTTCTGTGTGGAAAGCATTTTTTCAGAGTGACTCACATAAAACCATGTTATCCTTGTAAAACATCCATATTTCAGTGTTTCTGAGCTGGAAACTTGATTTCCAGGGCTTCTGGCTCTGAACAACAGTTTCAGCAAAACTAAGCATTTCAGTGTGCTGCAGTTGTCAAAATAGCGTTTTCACAGCGAGAGAAGGCCAAAATGAACATTTTCTGTGTGAAGAATATGGTTTCAAAGTGACTCACATAAAACCATGTTATCCTTGTGAAACATCCATATTTGAGTGTTTCTGAGCTGGAAACTTGATCATCAGGCCATCTGGCTCTGGATAACAGCTTCATCAAAACTAAGCATTTCAGTGTGCTGCAGGTGTCAAAATAGCGTTTTCACAGCGGGAGAAGGCCAAAATGAACATTTTCTGTGTGGAGAAAAAGTTTTCAAAGTGACTCACATAAAACCATGTTTTCCTTGTAAAACATCCATATTTGACTGTTTCTGAGCTGGAAACTTGATTATCAGGCCTTCTGGCTCTGAACAACAGTTTCAGCAAAACTAAGCATTTCTCAGTGTGCTACAGGTGTCAAAATAGCGTTTTCACAGCGAGAGAAGGCCAAAATGAACATTTTCTGTGTGGAAAGCATTTTTTCAGAGTGACTCACATAAAACCATGTTATCCTTGTAAAAGATCCATATTTCAGTGTTTCTGAGCTGGAAACTTGATTTCCAGGGCCTCCAGAGCGCCAGCTTCAGCGCCAGCTTCAGCAGCTTCAGCATCCATTTTGAGTGTTTCTGAGCTGGAAACTTGATTTCCAGGGCTTCTGGCTCTGAATAACAGCTTCAGCAAAACTAAGCATTTCAGTGTTCTGCAGGTGTCAAAATACCGTTTTCACAGTGAGAGTCGGCCAAAATGAACATTTTCTGTGTGGAAAGCATTTTTTCAAGATGACTCACATAAAACCATGTTATCCTTGTAAAACGTCCATATTTCAGTGTTTCTGAGCTGGAAACTTGATTTCCAGGGCCTCCAGAGCGCCAGCTTCAGCGCCAGCTTCAGCAGCTTCAGCATCCATATTTGAGTGTTTCTGAGCTGGAAACTTGATTATCAGGCCTTCTGGCTCTGAACAACAGTTTCAGGAAAACTAAGCATTTCAGTGTGCTACAGGTGTCAAAATAGCGTTTTCACAGCGAGAGAAGGCCAAAATGAACATTTTCTGTGTGGAAAGCATTTTTTCAGAGTGACTCACATAAAACCATGTTATCCTTGTAAAACATCCATATTTCAGTGTTTCTGAGCTGGAAACTTGATTTCCAGGGCTTCTGGCTCTGAACAACAGTTTCAGCAAAACTAAGCATTTCAGTGTGCTGCAGTTGTCAAAATAGCGTTTTCACAGCGAGAGAAGGCCAAAATGAACATTTTCTGTGTGGAGAATATGTTTTCAAAGTGACTCACACAAAACCATGTTATACTTGTAAAACATCCATATTTGAGTGTTTCTGAGCTGGAAACTTGATTTCCAGGGCCTCCAGAGCGCCAGCTTCAGCAGCTTCAGCATCCATATTTGAGTGTTTCTGAGCTGGAAACTTGATTATCAGGCCATCTGACACTTCAAAACAGCTTCAGCAAAACTCAGCATTTCAGTGTGCTGCAGTTGTCAAAATAGCGTTTTCACAGCGAGAGAAGGCCAAAATGAACATTTTCTGTGTGGAAAGCATTTTTTCAGAGTGACTCACATCAAACCATGTTATCCTTGTAAAACATCCATATTTCAGTGTTTCTGAGCTGGAAACTTGATTTCCAGGGCTTCTGGCTCTGAATAACAGCTTCAGCAAAACTCAGCATTTCAGTGTGCTGCAGTTGTCAAAATAGCGTTTTCACAGCGAGAGAAGGCCAAAATGAACATTTTCTGTGTGGAGAACATGATTTCAGAGTGAGTCACACAAAACCATGTTATCCCTGTAAAACATCCATATTTGAGTGTTTCTGAGCTGGAAACTTGATTTTCAGGCCACCTGGCACTTCAAAACAGCTTCAGCAAAATAAAGCATGTCACAGAACATTTTCTGGAGTCAACGTGCTTCGAACTCTGTATACTTAAGAAATCATATTTCTGTTTATTTCGTGAAATCTCTGTTAACTTAGTGAGAGATATGTCTGTTTAGTTAGTACAGTTTTTTATCAGAATAAAAAACTCCAAGGGTATGATAACTGAACAGAAACTCCTCTGCTACGACTTGGAGAGCATCACAAAGGTGAACCAAGCAGTCACACCAGAGCAACTACAAACGTTCTTCCCTGACGTTGCAACTAACGACTTCATCCGCCCTGAGAAGATTGAGCTCCTAATCAGCCACAGGGAAGGTCGGTTGGTCCCTCAGCCAATCAAAGTAGAGGGAGACCTCGTCCTCTGGGACGGGCCTCTGGGTGAGACTGTCGGTGGAACTCACCCTGAACTTTTTGAAGAAGTAGACGTCGCAGTCCATAGGTCTCACACCCTGACAGGCAACCTTCTTAAATGCAGACAAGTGTCTCGAGAAGGAGCCTGAATGGAAGGCGGCGTACAGAGGTCAAATCCACGAAATGGTCTCAAGAGGAGCTGCTACTAAGCTCAGTAAAGACGAAATCGACAGTTGGAAGGGGCCTATGTGGTACATCAGTCATCTGGTAAGGATTGTTGGGAATAGTAGCCAAGAGTTCTTGGGAGTAAGTTTGAATGATCTCCTGCACAAGGGACTGGACATCCTCAATCAAATGAGAGGAGTCCATCTGAGGTTCAGGAGTGGATTGTTTGCGGTCTTAGGCGATGTGAGAAAGATGTACAACTCCGTTTGGCTAAAGGATAAAGAAGTACACCTCCACCGCTTCCTCTGGAGGGACAACCAGGATGATGACATTGAGGTCTTGAAAGTGTCATATCTCCACCCAAAACTTTGGCGTTGCCTAACCAAATGCAAGGTGAAGAAAGCAAAGCTCTGGGAGTCGGAGACAGACAAACTTTGTATCATGACATCTGTCAATTTCTCAAAGAAACGAGGTAAAATGAGGACGGGACTCGACTTACCTGAAGATAAAATCCGAGGTAACACACCAAATCCCTTAACGCGTTGAGTGCTGTTAAGTCAGATTGCTGCATTCTATGACCCCATTGGACTAGCAACACCCGCCAAGGAGGAAGGGGTGATGCTTGTAAGGGAATTCTACCAAGAAGCAAGGAGGGACAATCCGATCAAGGATACTTGGGACGATCCTCTCTCGCCAAAACTCCGGTAGGCGTCCATAAGACTCTTTGAGGAGTACGTGAGGCTGGGTCACGTCAGGTTCGAGAGAAGCCTCATGCCACTATAGGCTGCCCAGTGGGACTAATGTTTTCAGATGGAAGTGAGACCTCCTACGGAGCTGTGCTCTAATTTGGTGGGAAACACAGAACGGAGTCACCGTAAGATGGTTGGTTGAGTCAAAAGCCAAACTTCCTCTCCTCAACCAAAAGGGGGATGTGATTAAGGAGTTATGTGGTGCTGTCTTTGCAACCCGTCTTAGAAGGTACTTTGAAAAGCACTGCCGCATTGAGGTCGCACATTGGATCCACTTTGTCAACAGCCAGACAATCCTGGGAGCGATCCAAAAGGACAGTTTTGTCTTTCAGACTTTCTTTGCGAATCGCATCGGGGAAATCCAGAAAGCTGGGCCAGTTGAAGAATGGAGATGGGTTGAAGGAAACCTCAACATTGCGGACATCATTACAAGGGGAGCATCTCCTGAGGAGCTTGATAAAGAGTGGCAAAGGGGACCTAAGTCCCTGGTGTGGCCAGAAGCTGAGTGGCCAGTGAAAACGGCCTGTGAGATAGTGGCTACTGTTGCTGACGACTCAAGAGAAAAGTCCACTGTCCTCATGCACACCCTACCTCGTCACCAATCCCAGTCCACAATACAGGACACTCGCCTACTGTTGTAGCTGTTGCCTGGAGTGACTCTCTCATTCCAGATGAGACCCATTAGGCATCCACATAGACTTATTTGTGAAATGTCCGGCCAGAGATTTGTGGGGAATACAGACCCTATGTTGGGGTCTGTGTTTGGTGCCGTTGCAGCTAATATGCACATGTCGATTTGTGAGTAGAAGAACCTAAGCGATTTTTGTGACGGGCAGTCACTTGTTTGTTTGTTTTTTCTTTCTTTCTGTTTATTTTACTGGTTTAGTCTGACTTCCAAATTGTGTGTATGTGATTCCCTACACTGGAAAAATGTACAAGTTTATGAGATGTAGATGGCATCTACATTAGTAGATGTATTAGTCTGTGTTGAGTACAGGTTTTGGTACCTCCCTGTCCTTCTGACACACTTCTGACACTGATTTTTTCGTACGTCACTGCTTGATATCCACAACATTTTTTTTCCTTACTCTTGCTGGATCCGTTTTTAGGATGTGCATATTTTTCTGTTTTTTTTTCTTTTGCTTTGTATTCGGGGTTTGATCTATGTTGCCCCTATTCTACACAATTTAAGGGGGTGTATGTAATGGAGTAGATTTGTACCTGTTAAATTATGGCAAAAAAGGTGCAACATCGCCATCTATTGGTGCAGTAGTCGGCTTGGGTACTGCACAGAGAAAAGAGGACTTCACTGTGGTATTGTTCAGATTGTCACAAGACTGTGTTGGTAATTTTCCCATGCCACTGTGGTGCTGTATGCTGTGTTGCAGGAAGGAGCTGTAATAAAAACCCCATAATCCACCTGGTCATCGTCTGTGGTCTGTAGAAGCAACAGTAATGTGGAATAGTGTAAAGCTGCACACACACACACACACACACATATATATATATATATATATATATATATATATACACATTCACCAGCCACTTTATTAGATACACCTGTCCAACTGCTTGTTAACACAAATTTCGAATTACCCAATCACATGGCAGCAACTCAATCCATTTCGGCATGCAGACATGGTTAATACGATGTGCAGCAGTTCAAATCAAGCATCAGAATGGGGAAGAAAGGTGATTTCAGTGACTTTCAACATGGCATGGTTGTTGGTGCCAGACGAGTATTTCAGAAACTGCTGATCTACTGGGATTTTCACACACAAGGGCTTCTCTAGGGTTTACAGAGAATGGTCCGAAAAAGAGAAGATATCTAGTGAGTGGCAGTTCTGTGGGCAAAAATGCTAAACTAAATTTAGTGACTTCTTATGACCTGATTATTTTATGTTGGTCTAAACAATAATGCTTCACTTAAACCAACCTTAATATTTTTGCCTTAATCCAAATAATTTTTTTTAACATTTTAGTTTTTTAGCCAAACTATTAAATTGAAATTGAACCAAGCAAATTTAATCACTTTTAACAGAATTAACGTGTTCACATTGACACCCGTTAATTAATTTATGTATAACCAAACAATATTTCTCACATTTTATTTGACTTCAAAAATAATTTGTGTATTGCCCATCTTATAAACTCTATACAAAAAGACACTTGGCCAACAGATTACTCTAAATATATTTCTTAATCTTTAACACATGAGCCATATGCAACACATTTATAATCTGGTGTAACCCATATGAGGTGACTAAGCTTGTATTGTGGAGGAGTGCAATTTCCCGCCCGCCACTGGGTGGTGCACGCGCTACAGGGAAAGCCTCTGTTCACCCTCTTCGGGTGAGGACGTTGCCTAGGGAACGCGTAACAAGCCTCTGAGAACTCCCGGTATGGATATACACTCTTAGAGTAAGAAAATCACAATGAAATCCCCTCGTGTCAGCTGTTAATATGTTGTTTGTTGTTCGGGTGAAACATGGTGTAAAGGTCGAAGTGGAGTGAGACGCTGCTGTTAGCGGACCTTAGCTCCGGTAAGAAATGCCGATGCTGATGCTGACGCTAGCGCGAACGCTATGTAGACCCTTCTGACTCCTTGAAATGATCATACTGTCCTTTTAAAAAAACAATCGGAGCTGTGATGTCATTATCAAGTGTCTAGCACTACACAGATACAGATGCAGATCATTTTAAGTTGTGATTAATGACTGGAAAAGATCGCTAAAAACATTAGCATTAAGCTAACCGCTAGCGTTACAATGCAATTTTTATGGGATAAGCAGAGCAGTTAGTGTTTTATACCAGTTAAGGTGCATTCTACTTGGTCAGTTGAGTTAAAATTGATTTATTGAGGGTGTACCTGCCTTTTATTTGACCATATGTAAGATGTGGTTGGTAATGTTATTCAATAAGTTAAATGTATATGTTTAATGCCTTATCACTATGGATTGATAAGAGCAATGCAGTTCATCTTATCAATTTTAAGGAAGTGAATATATTAAAGGCTATATGTTTGATTAAAATACGTTATATATAAAGTGTGATTAAAAAGCATAAATAGATTTAAGATGTTAAAAAAATACAAAATGGTTTTCAGATATTATAATTTCATTTGTGTGTTTAAATAGATATTGTGAAGTAAGAGTACATGATCAATTGCTCATTGGTACAAATGTGCTTTGTGTGGTGTGATGTGTGCCTATACATTTTATGGTGATAGGGATGTTGTGTATTCTTGATTGTTGATTATACTTGAAAAGGAACTTTGAATGATATTGATGAGTTAAGGAGATCAATTAAGAGGAAAAGATTAACTTATGCATTCTACACTCTGTGCATAGATTGTTTTTTTTGCCCAGACCGGGTTTTTCGGGACCTGACCTTGTTCAGTGGCGAGCCAGCAGAGAGAGAAGAAGCAGACTGTAGGGGAACCGACAACGCGGTGTGGCCAGCCGCATGATTCCTCTGCAGGAGACAGCGTCATTGAATCCTTTCTCCATTCATGAACAGATAAGAACACATCAGAAAAAAATCTACCTGGGTAGTTCGAACATAGACATCACAAAGAAAACACACACACATGCACAAGAGATCTTCGCTCTTTCTCATAGAGGAGCAGTGCAGACTGGACATTGAGCATTGCTCTTAACTGTTTTTTTGTTTTGAGGAAGTCTCCAAAGGGGACACTATTATTTAATTTTATTTATTTTATTTTCTTGGGGCCCATTTATTGTGCGAATGTGCACATTAGAAAGCCGGCTTAGGTAGGCAGGGTCTGTGAATTTATGCTTATATGTCTTGTTTTATTGTTTGTACAATATATTCAAAAATCAAATCACTCAGCTATGTTGTGTTTGATTATTCTGCTGATACCCACTTTCAGGCTCTGTAGCCGTTCCTAGATCTCACTGATACTGGTTAACATTACATCATTATTAACATACTAATCTGTGGTGAACGTTACACTGGCAACATATGAACCAAACAGAATGAGAAAACATAAAATGACAGGCTGCAGTATTTTCATTTCCACATCCAATAACTGTGAAAACAAAGGAAATAATCGTGAATTCCCTTACAGATGACACACTGATCTGTGTTGGGTCAATCAACAGAACTAAAAAAAAAAAAAATACAGTAGTCCATCTGCTGCTATGAAAATGTATAGATGAGTGAGGGTCTAGTATTCAGGGTGATATGAGAAATGGTTAAAAAGGTGATGTACAGTGTAGATGCAAGATATTACCTGTTCAGGTTGAATGAAGCTACAGAGAGCGATCTTGTGGTTCTGAAAGAATACAAAATAAAATGAGTTATGACTACTCCCACCCGCTCCAAAGCTCACAACGGCTCTCCTGCTCGGTAACTTACAACAAAACACTGGAGGCTCTCGTTGTTATCGGCCCATTCAGCGCTTCATGTGGGCTGTATTTCCTCTCCTTTGCGGTTTTGACAACTGCTGCTGTAAGGGGCAGGAGGCTACAAAGCCGAGCCCAAGAGGACGGGCCCAGTTTGAATGTTTGGTTTACAGACTGCCACGAGCAAAAGTCCAGACTGCCTTTAAGCAATATTTATGTAGCCCAATTGGGCTAGCGATGGCTTTTGGCCAGCTTATGTTACCGATACTTGTAAAAATGGGTTATAAACTTAATTCATGGGCATAAGGTTTCCGGTAAATGCTAGCTAGCTATCAGCTACTGCCAGCTAAATTCATGCCGGCTATCGTCCCATTTAAGCAACATCTATTCCAGTAATAAATCTTTATGTTTTATATGTGTTGTGCTTATACGTCTCATACTATGATTTACTGCCAACGATAGCTTGCTAGTCAGCTTAAATTGGGCTATTCTTTGCAATTTTAACAACACAAAACACTAAAACTTTAATTACCAGCTTACATTTCTTTAGCTAAATTCATGCCGACTATCGTCCCAATTAAGCTTGCTTGCTTGCTAGCCTTCGTCAACGATAGCTTACTAGTCAGCTTAAATTGGGCTATTCTTTGTGTGGCAACGTGGTGGTGGTACTTTTATATTATAAAGGGGCTGTAACAGAAAGATACAAATGGCAAGCCAGACAACGCCACCAAGGGAATTTCACCCAAGGAGTTTTACCCAGTACTATGCAGTAAGGCAAACACAGGTTTGAGCACTACAGACGTGGTTCAAAAGCAAATCAGAATTTATTTATTAATGATTATTTAAACAAAAAAAAAATTAAACTGGAAGTGTCTGTGGAAGGGAAAGAAGGAATTAGCACTGAGCAATGAATGCGGATCAAAATTACGGAAGGATGTATGGAAATTTTTTACAATATTTTTTTCAATTAAAACACTTCCAAAGTGAATTATTAAAACTATCAAAAAAAGGGAAGGGGGAGTGAGTGGAAGCTAGCAAGGGGGAGGCAAACTACTAAAGGAAGTGTCCCAGGAGTGCACTTACCCGCCACTCGTGAACTCACAGCAACACACAGCAAACGGGTGCAAACTATCGTGTCCCAGTGCCCTTATCACTACAACAGAAAGGTGCTGGGAACCACCCCGAGTGCCTAGCCTCCACTGCTAGCCAGCAACGACTGCACTGTAAGGGAGAAGAAAGGAAATGTTACCAAAGAAACAGTTAAAACTGTATTAAATCAGTTGGTTCAAGCTAAAAGGGCAAATTTTAATAGGACTTACAAAAACCAAACCTAAAACAAACACTCATCGCAACAAAACAAAACAAAAAACAAAACAAAACAATACAATACAAAACAACCCAAAACAAAACAGTCAAATAAAACAACCCAAGACAGAACAAAACAAAACAACCCAAAACAAAACAAAACAGCAGCTGATGGTGTCTGAGCAGGTACTACAGTTACCCTGATGTCCCTCAGTCTGGAACAATTCACCACTACAAAAGAGGCAAACTCAATGTTAACACATTTTTATGGGTTTTGTGGAAGTTAAACATTGTTGAAAAAGTTAACAAACCTCAAATCCCTTTTAATGGACACCACGACGACCAGGCAATCAGTGCACAACAGACAGTAAACTATTAAACACAAACACAATATATGCTCACAATGCTTATGTTAAAATAAAAGTCACTGCAAGAAAAGTCTAAAATGACCTCCAGGCCACATTGCCCACCTCAGAGACATGACCATGTGGCAGCCACCAGGCAACAGACAAAGAAAGGCAGCCTTCATGCCACAGATGTTTTGAGTAGGCTGCCAATTTAGGGGGGCTGCAATCTGCAGCCTCTAGCTCATATTCTCTTTGCTAGATTTGCAATTTTAACAACACAAAACACTAAAACTTTAATTATCAGCAACTGCTTTACTTGCTTTGGGTCCTTTGGACATATATTTAGTTCAGTATAAATACAACTTGATGTCTGTAAATGCAAAATGAATGGTTTTTACAATCAAATCAATAACTTTATCCCATTTTAAATGGCAGTTATTAGTTCAAATGAACAATTGCATGTAACACTTTTAGAGTGTACTTTGTAGGAAGTAAAGGATAATTAGTGGATTTAAAGTTGGTTTTAATGATTTTTCATGATCTTATATCCCATATGGAAAAGAAATAGAAAAAAATTATGTTACATCTATTCCAGTAATAAATCTTTATGTTTTATATGTGTTGTGCTTATAAGTCTCATACTATGATTTACTCTTGAAAGTGGCCACTTTTGCATTCTTTTCATACAACATAGTTAACAGAATTAAGTATGAAACAAGTAAAAATTATATATGTGGTATATAATGAAAGTGCATGGCAAATTATGTTTTCCATACATGTTTCATATAAGCTTTGTAGTTTTTAACTATATGTCTGTTTTAAAGACATATCCTTTCCATATATGAATGTATACCATTGTATTTAAGTTTTGTGCATATAAAGTGGATATAATTTCATGGAGATTATGCTTTCTTTATATGATTTATATAAGTTCATTATTTGTCATGCAATTAAAAAGACCTAAAACATATATGGGTAGCATACCATTAAATACATTTTTTTTTGTATGCTGTGGTATATGTTGGTGTACGAAATTAACATTAGCAGCATAAAAAACATACTTTTAGTGTATGAATTTATACAAGTTTTAAATAAAGTTTTTATAATGAAAAACATGAATCAAGTGACATTGGACCCTATACTGACACAGCAATTGGATCAAACCTAGGTGAAAATTAGCAAGGTGCAGATTGTCCGGTCAGCACCCACAACAACTAATTTCTACCATTACAATCACATTCCAATTAGATAAATGCAGTCTTTCATGACCAGTAATGCAGAAAACATGACTGTTAGTAGTAGTAGTAGCATTGAACAGTTAAATATTGCTAGTATTCAGTCAGAACTCTGTACGTAAATCAATCCTTTCATCTCTTTACAGAGTTAACTAAACCACAAAGTTAGGAAATTCCAAAACATTCTTGATAACATTCAAAACTAGGGAGATCTAAAACCAGCCCACTGATAACACTTTCTCCCTAATGGGAAAACTTAGCTATAAATCAGCTTGTCATTATGACAATAAATTTACTTTGAGGTGTATAATGGTGGTAGTTGTGTCATCATTTTGTCCCCTAAAGCCAGATCCCAAACCCCTGTGTGTCCCCCGTTTTGTATATGCGAAACTATTATTAAACCAACTCCTTAGGTTTCTTTACAAAAGAAAAACACAACACAACCCAGTTTCGACATAATCACTGATTTAACTAATATTTACTGCTATAATGATTTCCACTGTGTTATCCACCAGTATCTATTTGTTTCCAGCAATCTCTTTGTTACTGCAATTAGACAAAAAACAAGCAGTTTAACAAGAATTTAAGAGGATGCAGTGGATACAGCAACATTTTTACTTTTTGCGCTGAGCTCTGTGATCTTGGCATTGATTGTGCTTCCAATGCTGGAGAGCTGGGTCCCAGGCCACTTCTCAAGAGTTGCACCTACATATAAACACACATAAAAGAAAAAAATATCTTAGTACACTTATTAGTCTCAAAGAAACCAATAAAACAAGGAAGGATCATTACATAAGAGAAGCTTGTTGGTCAGGTATCTATCATTTATCAACATCAATTTAGTGTATGGAATATGCATGGAGAAGTTTACTAAAATGAAAAATATTGTGTTGTATGAACTTTGATGAGGAAATGCCTCTATCAAATAAAGGAATATAGTTTTAGCTAGAAAATGCTGACTGATTTTTTCTAAATGTGTTAATTTGTTGTATTTGTTGTTGGACCTCAAGGGCACTCTAAAGGCACTTAAAACAGCAGAGGACAGCCTACAATGGCATGTCACGAGAAGACCAATACCATTACCCTGTAGATAATATGTAATAAAACGATGACCAGACAGTATTCTATGAATTATGTTCTTCCATTTGGTATTAATGGTATTAGGCATTTCTTCAATAACAATTATACAACGTAGATATGTTGGGCTATGTTCTTCATGCATCTCCCATTGCATTCAACACAACTGGCACTAAAATCTGGCACCATAGAACGTTGGTATGATGTAATGAATTCCTTGTCTGGAGTCATAAAAAGTTTGGCCTACTGGCAAAACACATAACATGAAAAACTGAAATCCAATTTATTTTTGTCCAGTGGTAGACGAGCATCTCCTGCGCCTCGTTTGGCCCCTCGAAGATTGCTCACCAACAGTGTCTTCAATGGGAAGACTGCTGTCAGCAAATGCCTCACAAATACTGTAGCAGAATTCGCATCCAGGGCATAGGCCCACGCCAGTTTCTCAATCATGACTCCAGTCCCAGGATGGATCTCCATCTGTTTAAGGAGACATGATGAGCATTTGGGGTTCAAATATGTACCCAAGAAACTTGAGACATAAATGCAAGTTTAGACCAGTCATACATGTTAAAATTTATTCAGCTGTATTTCACTGTATTTATTTATTCTTTAAAAACGAATTACCTTTGAAGACTGGGAGTCCATCAGTGATGGAATGGCAGACTCAGATGTGAAACTTGACGGCATAGATCTGGGGAGGGACTGCAGTGAACTGGCAGATGAAGAACTATGCCTGGACTGCGGAGAACTTTGGGGGGGCAGTGGTGGTGTGGGAGGCTCCAACCTGGATCTCGTAGGAGGTGCAGCCGAATCAATTATACCCTTCATGGTACGTTGAAGCTCTGGCACATCTATATACAGTACATCCGGAACAAAAAATTGGTTATGATCGTTCTTGTTGAATACAAAGCACCCTATAATACAGTAATTGCAG
Source organism: Chelmon rostratus (assembly GCF_017976325.1). Lineage (NCBI taxonomy): Eukaryota > Metazoa > Chordata > Actinopteri > Chaetodontiformes > Chaetodontidae > Chelmon > Chelmon rostratus. The sequence goes on from NC_055671.1 coordinate 49,821, forward strand.
CCTAAAGTGATTTAGAATAAAGTAGTCTGCTGGTTTAATGGGAGACATGAAGGAATACCTTGAACAACCATCTCCTTCAGTTTAGCATTCTCTTCTTTCAGGTCTTTGATCTCCCGCTTTAATTCAGCCACTGTATTTCCTGGACTTGTATCATCTGAAGAAGGCTGTGAACGACCATACATCTCGAGGAAATGTTCTGCAGGGTCTTTCATAGTGAGAGCCATTGGCTTCTGGGCGTGAAACAGAATAATTGGCAGAAAACAAAAGCAAAGACACAGTTGATGGTGGAGTTCAGCAGCTCAACTGTACAGATAACAGATTCAGTATCAAGAATCATTTCTTTAATAGCTAGCTATTAAAGGCTCTTATAGAGTAGTGCAAACCACAAAACATCTAAAAGCAAACTGATGTCACCTTGACTTGCAATGACTGAGTCAGAATCTGAGTATCAGTGTCAGTCGAGTCATCCGAATCATCCTGATATTTTTTCGGGTGGACTGATACCCTCTTGGTCAGCGCTGCAGGTTCATCTTCCTCCAGTAGTGAGTTAAGTTTACGGTTTGCCTCAAAATGAGTGGCTAAAGAACAAAGGAAGAAGACAAATAGATACTCAAACAGCTGATTACTCCATATCATTTTTTTGTAACACTAAGCCATGCTACGATTTCAGACAATTGCAGTGAACAGGGGTAGTAATATTACTACTTGACGGAATATATTAATATTATAGTCAGGGGTTTCATACACTTTATGTAATAAAACATCTAAAAGCAAAAATCTTATCAGATGGTCTGATGTGTCAGCTTTGGGGTCCTTGATGTGAAAATATGTGGAAGTCACTGAAGTAGACTGTGTCACAACCGAACTAGGACTTGAACCCAAATGCACGACTCAAGAGACAAAGTGCAAACAAAACAATCTTGAATGACAAAGTATCAAATTAAAGGTTCCTCTTCCGCCTCGGAGGACACCTTCCTCTGAGGGACCAGTGATGGAAAAAAAGTGCGGAGCTCTGCCGACTCGGCGTAGCAGCTGGAGCGTGACCCCAGCGGTGACCAGCCTGTAACACTGTTATGTTTCGGCTACGTTGACGCTCCTGTACACGATTATCAATTCTTATAGCTAGGGTTATCAAGGAGTTCAGGTCAGAGGGCAGATCAATGGGCACTAACAAATCTTGGATCTGGTCAGAGAGACCCTTTAGAAAGACATCATACAGGGCTGTGGCATTCCATCCGCTGTCTGTGGCTAGGGTACGAAAGCAGATGGCATAATCACACACAGAGTCCATACCTTGTTTGATGTTGCTCAACTCTCGTGCCTTCTCTCGGTCGGACGATAGAGGATCAAAAGTCCTCCTCAGGGCCTGTTTACATTCATCAAGGGATCCACAGATCGATGAATCATGGGACCACTCAGCCGTAGCCCATGCCTTCGCCCTCCCTGGTGAGATGGGAAATCAAGAATGCCACTTTGGACCGTTCTGTAGGAAAGGCTGATGGCAAGTATTCATAATGCATTTCACAGTCAATTATGATGGGCCGGCATTCTCCAGACTCACCGGAGAACTTCTCGGGTGGGGCAAGGCGAGGAGCTGTAGCGTGGAGAGCTGGGCCCGATGATGCTTCAGCAGCCGTCGGAGGCAGTGTGGCTGCTGGGTCAGGAGAGGTGGAACCCTACGTGAGGTGAGCGAGGACTCGACATCCACTTGGGTGGTGATGGCTGCTTTGAAACCCTCCGGACAGTTTGCCAGCTCCTTCACTCCATTATGCAGAGAGGACATCTGATCCTCCTGCTGATTCAGGGGGACATTTTCGGAGCGAATGGCAGCCGTTAACTGGTCTGAGTCGGCTGGGTTCATGCTGGCCAGTTTGTACTGTCACAACCGAACTAGGACTTGAACCCAAATGCACAACTCAAGAGACAAAGTGCAAACAAAACAATCTTTAATGACAAGTATCAAATTAAAGTCACTCTTTACAGAGGAAAATGCGAACTACACTAATGACCATGGATCGCTCTCAAGGAGTAAAAAACAAAAATCACTCTTACGAGGAAGACGACTGTGACAGGGAAAAAGGCAAGGCAAAGTAGCAAAGTAAAGCAAGGCAAGACTATGGCAAACAACAAGACAAAGTAGCAAAGAAATACAAGACCTGAATACACAACGTGGCATGGACTGGCACAGACTGCACAAGACAAGACAAACTGGCACGGGACAAAGGGAAACACAGACTATAGATACACATGAGGTAACGGGGAACAGGTGGAAACAATCAGGGCAGGGCAGAAAATCAGACAGGCGGGAAGGACACCAGGAAGTCAAGGGCCTGAAACGAGAGGAGAGTTAGGTTTCACAATAAAACAGGAAGCCACAAGACAACATAGACACAGGACAAAAACTAAACACAACCTAACACAATTTCTTGGACATGACAGACTGCTATGGGTAAGATAATGAGATTTACTATGTCTTAGTTTTGCTCACTTAGAGCCAACTAACTTGGGTAGATGGCTGACTTTTAATGAAACACTTTTACTGCAAACAACTTTCTCGCATTTAGCAATATACATGATGATTTCCACCAATTAGACTGCAAAATCATCATATTGCACAACAAGTGCTGTACTGTAACAAGGACAATCTTCACTTAAAATCATACCAACACTAACTTACCGCTAACAAAAACAACAGTGCCTCTGTAGTGAGGCCACCCTCCATACTGTTTCTTCCCATGGCACCATTCTATAACAGCTGAGTAGGTGGAAATGGGATTCCCATGTTTTAACTTTGCTGAGTTTCCCATAATCCTCCCCTTCACTCCAGCAAACTTTCTTTCCATGTGTTCTAAAGTGATCAAATAAATCAAATCATTGCTTAGCTTAGCAATCAATAAATGACCAGTGGACAGATAATGCTGACCATCATCTTTTCTGACAAAAATATATTCTACACTGTAATAAATTGCTGCAGTTTTTACATTCAACTTTCACTGTAACTTCTTGTTTCATCATTTTAGTTTAGTTTAGTTTTCATCAAGTTTAGTTGTATATCACAATGCATCATGGGTACAAAATAATTAGAGCAGCTAACAACATTTCTTCACATTAACATAATGTTAAATTACAGGCAAATTGTGTTCTGACTGGAAATGGTAGATCGCTGCATCCTGGGAGTTATGTTTGAATTAATGACAGAGAGGCTGCAAAAATGCTACTGAGGAGACATTAAGTCTCTAGGTTCAGGCAATTTAAATTTGATTTTCTTTAATGCCACAATTCTGTCTTTCGTCTAAACTGATAATATTCACCTTTCTTACTAATTTTAATGTGCACTTTTGAACATTCAGCTATCTGCTAATCATTTTTAGCTAATGCTACCAAAACAGAAAATCCAATGGATGTCAAATTTAGCTAAACTAACTAACTAGACTTAGCTTTATCTAAATTGGTATGTAAATGTACTTACCTCTAACGTTAGCTCCACTCAGTTGCATGGTGCACTGTCTGTGGACCGCAGGCAGAATTTGAGTCAGACTTGCCTTGTTTTTTCTTTCAAATGATTCCGTACGTTACCGTTACGGTAAGTTGCGTTAGTTTGCAAAATCTTGCGTTTTGTTGCTGGGGGGAACTGAGCCAAAGCCCGCCCTATTTACCTCTGATTGGCTGATACTGATATTTTATTCTAACCCTAACCATCATGTCTCTCATGGCCAAAACAACCTTTAGCGAAACTTCCAGAGCTCCGTCAGACATTTTTCGAAATGTAGCTTTTCAGTGGTTGGATTGTTGTTTCAATGCACGGACGGATTACAGACCTGTTAAACAGGTATGCCGAAAAGGAAACTCCATATACCTGACACAACAGAAAGAGACTGGTTGAGAAGAAGCGTTCCGCCGCGTACTTTAACAAGATGGAAAAAAAGGTATGCGCCGTATGTCTCCTCGTACAGTTTATAAGTAACGTTTACGTTACAGTACTGAAGTAAAGAGTAGCTGTCCATTGTTTCATTGGGAAAATCAACCAAACTTTGACTGACATCAGAAAGCACAAAACGCAACAACATGTAAGTACAACTATTTCACCACTGTCTGTCTTATCAGCTAACATTGTAATAGTTAATGTGTCAATAACAAACTATAATAGCCTGCTATACAATAAGTAATTGAAGCACTAATTCTGGTGATATGAACCGAATGTGAGCTGACATGCTCACCTAGACTTCATAATGTGTCTGGTGCATAAATGTGTGATATTTAAAAGCTTAATCTATTTGTTTATTAACCCTGATAATAGTGATGGTAGCAAATTTAATTTACAAGGCAGTGGAAGAGGGGAAGAAAGCCTACACTTTTTAAGTTATTATACATATTTACAGGAAGTTCAAATACAACCAGTCAACAATAAAAGAAACAAAAAAATGCATTGTCATACTTTTCCAAGGGGATGTGTGGAATCTGTCTCGAAGGAGTTGTTGATTTATATTGTTTTAAGGAAATTGATGAAGATGGTAGCCAGAGAGAACCGCATAGAGCAGAGCCTCTCACACTGGCACAGGTGAGACAAAACTACAGTATTATACGATCGTCTCCCTCACCCTTTCTCTGTTCCTCTTTAATGAGTTGATAATTTGTATTCTTCTCAGAAAAATAATGAAGATGCCATCCAAATCCAAGAGCAAAGAGCAGGATCTTCCGCAATGCTACAGGTGAGGCAAAACTACAGTACTTACATATGAGGTTAATTAAATTCTTTTAAACATTACATTCATTGTACAGTGTACACTTTCTATCAATCATCTTTTTGTTTCTCGTGCTGTGGCTTCTGTTTATTTTCTATGCCAACCAATTTAATAGTGCTTCTTTTTAATCGTTTTAGGACAATGTCCCTCAAGAAGCACAGGATGTCCACTCTCATGGACTAACTGACGGGTAAAGCATCATCTCGATTCTCTCCTTTGCTTTGAAACACAATACTACAGGAGTACTGATTGAAGACCTGCTGAAAATGCTTCAGTTACATTCTGCTGGGACTAGTGCAGTTCCAACAAACAAGTATTTTTGGGAGAAACCATTAGCTGGTATTGCAGATCAGTTTGAACGGCATCATTACTGCAGAGTTTGTGCAAAGTACATTGGTTCTTCACAATCTCAAGAAGAAACAGTTAAATGCTTGTCATGTTCCTCATCCACAACAGTAAAGGCCAGTTTACAGGAAGGACTTTTCTTTCTAACTATTCCATTAAAGGATCAGCTGAAATATATTCTTGAGAACCAGGGTATGCATGATATCTGTTGTCCTGCTGATGACAGTCATAGACATGTCATAAAGTACATATGTGATGGCACTTTATATCAGTGATCTGCGATCAACATGAATTGAACAGGGTGACACCTTTTTTTTCTTTTTGTCTGTTTGCTTTGTTTTTTCATTACATGTTCGAAAAAAAGGAGTCAATCAATATAAAAATACACATCATACAGTAACATGATGACATGACGTTCCTTTATTGAATAGAATAAATCACAGCAAGTAATCCATCAGTTCCTTTCAAAAGTTAAGTCACACAGTGCACTACAAGATAGAAAGCACAGAATCAAAGCATATTATTCATCACAAGAATAAATACACATTCTCAAATGGCTGTATATAAAACACCCTGCATGTCTGCACACTGGAATAAATGCAGGACAAATCCATACTTAACAAATGAACAGACAAATGTTAGGCCTGTACACACAGTACACAGCACAATAGGCCAAATGAATAGCTATCTGCTATTGCAGGCCATATTCAACTTAAATGTACAGAATGCACTTTAACTTAAATAATTTAAAACATATTGGTCTCTGATCAGCCAACCACTGTTGCCATCTGAGGGCACTCTGGGGGTCCTCTCCTTCCTCAGACAGGCCACATTATGGAGGACAGCACAAGCCACAGTAATATTGCATGCTCTGCTCATGCCTGCTGTGCTCCCTGAGGGTCTGCGTAAGATGTGAGGCAAAAAGGCTCACAGGCATACTCTCTGACCCCCAGCAGCGTGCGCCATCAGGCAAAGTGGCCTGGGTTTGCTGATCAGGTAGTCAGCATTGCAGACCATCTGAAATTATAAGATGTAGACTATTAAACCAATCAATGCACATCACAAGCAATGTACAGTGTTCATTATTGTCATAAAGTCATGTTCACCTGAACATTAATGCTGTGAAAGGATTTCCTGTTCACAAAAACTCCCTCATGGGCACCTGAGGGGTTAGGTCAGCTAGTGGTGACCCACCACCCTTGCCTTGCTCGTGGGGTTTTTTTTTTTTTAATTGCTATAAGTATAGACAATATGTGAGCAGGCACCCTCTGGGTACAAAGTATGTACATGCATAATATTTGTCAGGGCACTTACCGTTCTGCAGGATGTTCTTGTACTTTATCTTGACTTGCTGCCAAGTTCGTTTGGGCCCAGTCATGTTTAATCTGAAAATAATAAATTCAAAAAAAAAATGAACAAAGGACACACATACACACACATAATGAATGAAATAACAGAGGAGCATGAGGAGCACATACGGAGCTGCATTTACATGATTTCACTCACATCTGCAGTCAATTTCACTGGTAGTTCCAGCTGTTTCATAATCAGAATACAACTACGTTTTTGGGGATGTTAACCCATAAGAACCCACGGTGACACAGGTGTCACACATCCAAATTTTCCTAAAAAATGAAATAATCCGAGTTCTCAATGCCCAATGTGACACATCATTGGAGATCTTGGACAGTAGGGGGCGGTGTTTTGAAAAAAAAGTCAGAAATGTGTATATGTACAGTTGTACAGTTTTTATTTAGATTGTACAGTTTTTATTTATCTCTTTTTTAATATATGTCCTGTCACAAAGGGTTGAAGAGTAACGCAATTTCGATTCTCTGTTTGTCCTGTACATACTGCAGAATTGACAATAAAGCTGACTTTGACTTTGACTTTGATATGTGGTCTATTTAGTCTGTCTTATGTCCCCCATAATTTTCCTAAAAGCAGAAATGGGTCCGGGTTCTTATGGGTTAGTAAACTATTTGGATCATAATTGTGATGGTTTCAGTGGAGTGGTGAGTGTGTGTTTGTGCAATACTTACGCATTCAGGCGATCTGCAATACTTTGCCACGCTTTGTCTCGTTGTTTTATGGCAGTGGCGGTGAAGTAAGCTGCACGAGATGCCATGGTGAATCAGTGAATCTGTGATTGATTGCGGGCCCTATTTGAGGAGCAGTGTGCTGCAACTTATCCAGGATTGGTTTCACCTGGCTTGATAAATCCGTGTCTACTTATCCTAGCTTGGCGTTTGTGCAACCAATTAAGCCTGAACTCTGTTGTTTTGGATTGGTTGAGCCAGGCTCAATACCTTATCCTGGATGTCTAAATCCTACTTTTGTGCAACAGGCCCCAGGTCATCTCTGTGAAGAGAAGAAAAGAGGCCAGAACAAAGGTGTGAAATCCACTGACATCACATGAATACTGACAGATTTTTACTGATACAGTGGATACAGTTGAAAAAGTATTCTTACTGTGGCGTGTAGTGCGGAGAGAGACCCAGGAAGGCAAAAGGAGAAAGTTAAACAATGATTTATTCACTATAAGCAGACAAGAAAAGCACACGAAGCATGAGGTCCGCAAACAAAACACAAAAAGGGGTCCAGAGAGTGCTGGGCTGTACTGAAACAAAAGAGAGGAGACACGAAATTATTCCACATGAAAGCTTACAAACACTGGATGAATAAGTTACCACGAGGTTGTTTTGAGCTGACTGATACCATGATAAGACAGAGTATACTCTGGCGTCGAGGAGCATCTCAGCAAGCTAGAAATCGTCTTGATTACGGAAGTGAATCCAGGTGTGCCCAATCACTCCTCGACGCAGCGGGGGGAAGGGTGCCTCCGGAGACAGGAAGTAATGTTAGCCGCACAAACACAACGAAAACAGGAAATGGACCTTCACAATAAATGCACCAGAAAATACAAACCACAACAGTACACCCCCCCCCCCTCAATGAATGCCACCCAGCGTTCTACCCGGCTTGTCCGGATGGGCAGCATAGAAGTCACGAAGAAGGGACTTGTCCAGAATGAGCCCCCTGGAGACCCAGGAGCGGTTCTCCGGCCCATATCCCTCCCAGTCCACCAGGTACTGGAACCCCTGGCCGCGTGGGCGAACATCCAGGATCCGAGACACCGTGTAAGCGGGATGACCATCAATGAGGCAGGGGGGGATGCGGGGCGACGGTTGGAGGACTAAGCTCACTGGAACACACCAGCTTCAACAGGGAGACGTGGAAGGTGGGATGGACCTTCATGGAGTTTGAGCTTGACAGCAGATGGGTTAATAATCTTAGCGATTTCAAATGGACCAACAAAGCTTACATGACTCGACGTCCAATGGAAGATCCTGTGAAGACAACCACACCTTCTGACCCGGACGGTACTCCAGAGCGGAGACGCGATGAGCATCGGCCAGCCGTTTGTTCCTCTCGGCCGAGCGAGTAAGGGCGGCTCTGGTAGAACGCCACACCTCCTTAACCCTCCGGAGGTGTTCTTTCACCGACGGCACGGCCACAGCAATCTCCTGCTCGGGAAACAGGAGGGGTTGATAGGAAGCCTCTGGAGAACCAGTCTGACGTGCTGTTTGTGTTCGTCCAGGTCACGAGAAAAAATCAAAATGTCATCTAAATAAACAAACACAAATCTATTTAACATGTCATGCCTCATGGGGCACACAAGTGAGCACGGGAGTAGCGGGAGGTGGCACAGGAGAGCGAGGGGAAAAGGGGTTGGCCGAGTGGAGACAGTGGGCGTGACAGAAGGGGCTCCAGGTGGTGATGCTGGCTGTCTTCCAGTTTATCTGGGGGTTGTGTTTGAGCAGCCAGGGGAGACCCAAAACCAGGGGAACATGAGGGGATGGAATGATCAATGTAAAATAAACCCCCCGGCACCTCCAATCTCACCTGAAAAGGGTTCGGGGGCAGGCACATAGGGCTCTCTCTGAGAGATAGGCAGAGGGGAAGGCTGGGCTGGAGCTGGTGCTGGTGGGGGTGGTGGAGATGCGAGACTCACAGGGGGAGGGAAGCCGCTGGTGTCCAGGCGGCTGAGCTGAGCGGCGAGATCGCGGACTTGAACACTGAGGTTCTGAAACGCCTCCAAAACTCCTCGAAACATTTTCTCAAGCTGGCCGAGTCGTCGTCCTTGGTGGGCGAGGGCAGCCCGAATGGGGTCCGGTTCCATTGTGGCCAGAGTATTCTGTGGCGTGTAGTGCAGAGAGAGTGCCAGGAGCGGAAACGGAGAAAGTTAAACAATGATTTATTCACTATAAGCAGACACGAAAAGCACACGAAGCATGAGGTCCGCAAACAAAACTCAAAAAGGGGTCCAGAGAGTGCTGGGCTGTGCGGGCACGGGAGGCACTGAAACAAAAGAGAGGAGACATGAAATTACTTCACATGAAAGTTTAAAAACACTGGATGAATAAGTTACCACGAGGTTGATTTGAGCGGACTGGTATTACGATAAGACGTATAACCTAACCCTGCTTTAAACTTCTCCACAACTTTATCCCTGACCTGTCTGGTGTGTTCCTTGGACTTCATGATGCTGTTTGCTGACTAATGTCCTCTCTAATGACCTCTGAGGCCATCACAGAACAGCTGTATTTATACTAAGGTTAGATTACACACAGGTGGACTGTTTAATCATTGGGTCGTATTTGATCATTCAGCAATTATCTGGCAACTTCTGAAGGCAACTGGTTGCACTCAGAGAGAAGGGGGCTGAATACTTTTGCACGCCACACTCTTCAGTTTTTATTTGTGAAAAAATGCCACTTTGTGTTGGTCTTTCACATAAAATGCCAATAAAATATATTTATGTTTGTGGTCGGAACGTGACAAAATGTCTTCAACAAGTGCTCCCACTGCTCCTGTGTGTTCACTGCATGTTGCATGTGCATGTGTGTGTTTACAGTGAAGGGGTGAAATGCAGAGAATAATTTCCCAGTTTGGGATCAATAAAGTGAGTAAAATAAAAAAAAAAAAAATTAAATTGATGGATCACTACGAATGTTATAGAGACTCAGCAGAGAGACTGTTCACTGAAACTGTACTACACACACATGAATATTCATGATGAGCACACAGACAACATGAATGATGATGATGGAAACCACAACTCATGTCTGCAGAAATAAAGTGGAGAGCCTCCTGTGAGGATCAATGTTCTGTCATTCACTAACAATGGAAAATGTTACCCTTGAATTGAGAGTGCTGCTGTGTAGCAACCAAAAATGTAATAACAGCCAATAATGTAATAACTAAAATAAACGTGCAGCATATGTGGCCATGGCAGCAGAGGACACAGCAGATTACATCAAGGTAAAAGAAGCCATTCTTGTAAAATATGAAATCAATGAAGAAGTTTATCGGCAGAGGTTCAGAGAGCCTGATATCCGTCCTCATGAGAACCCAAGAGAGTTTTACAATCGACTGAAAGACTTATACAGCAAGTGGATCCAGCCAGAGGAGAGGACCAAAGACCAGATTGGAGAGATCCTCATTCTAGAGCAGTTCTACCGCTCCCTTTCTCCAGAACTGAGAGTGTGGGAGAAGGAAAGGGAGCCAAAGTCAGCACGAGATGCAGCTTTACTGGTGGAGACATTCCTAGCAGCCCGAAGAGGGTCCAAGAGCTATCGGTTGGAGATTCCACAGAAGTCCAACGCAGCTCGGGGTAAGCCATCTGGGTCTGGGGGAGGAGGTGGTCCTAGAGAGCCAGAGTCAGATAGGTCACTTGAAAAGTCTGTAGTTCCTGTTAAGTCAAAGTCATCAGCTAGTCCTGTTTGCTTCTACTGTGGTCAGGAGGGTCATATTAAGCCAGAATGTCCAGCCAGGAAAGCTAAAGTTGCTTGTTTTTGCACTGTTCCCCGCCCCAAGCAAAGTGAGAGTTGCTGGGTAAGAAAGCAGCAGGTTACTACAGTTAAAATAAATGGCAAATCAGCTCAAGCTCTACTTGATACCGGTAGTACACAGACATTAATCCATCCATCACTGGTCTCAAAGGAGGGTCCCCTGGGGAAGCCAGTCCTTGATATTTCTTGTGTACATGGTCACCATAGAGCTTATCCTATGACGGTGGTGTATCTGGAGGTAGCAGGACAAACTTACCTTGTGTCAGTGGGGGTTATAGACAGCTTGGCTCATCAGGTTATTTTGGGGCAGGATATTCCCATCCTTCAGGAGTTTGTCCAGTCATGTAGACCAGTTAACATTGTCACTAGGTCGCAGACACATGCCCAGGAATGGGAGGAAGGGGGAGTAAGTGGGACCCAAGCAGGGCCAGATAAAAAAGGTCAGGGGCCAGAGGAGCTAGTTGCCCAGCCTACAGCCCAGGTGGAGCCAGAGGTGCAGGGTTCAGCTGACAAGGATTTGAATGTTTTCCTGGAGCTACCTTTCTTTGGTGAGGAGCTCACAGATAGGGCTGTAAGAGTAAGGAAAAGTAGGAGGCAGAAAAGGCAAGAGAAGATGGCAGGGACAGCTAGAACTGGCTCAGGGCTAGCAGAGCCAGAGAGTGGTGAAGCTGATAAAGTTTGTGATTTTTTACCGCTACAAAGACAGGATGAGTCACTGCAGGGCTTCTTCCAACAAGCAAATTGTGTGCAGCAGGGTCAGGTGGCAGGAGAGGGTTTTTTTCTTAGAGACCAGGTGTTGTACTACAAAGCAGATTCAGGTGATAGTGAAAGGCTGGTGGTTCCAGAAGAGCTTCGGGAAGAGGTGCTAAAGCTAGGCCATAGTATTCCTTGGGCAGGTCATTTGGGAGCTAAGAAGACCATGGATAGGATAGCAAGCAGATTTTACTGGCCAGGGTTGAGTACACAGGTACAGGAGTATTGTCAGTCCTGCTCAGTTTGTCAGTTAACTGGGGATAAGAGGGTTCCCAAATTTCCATTGCAACCACTTCCAGTCATTGAGGTTCCATTTAGTCGGATAGCTATGGACATTGTGGGCCCATTAGAGCGAACACAGTCAGGACATCGGTACATACTTGTAATTTGTGATTACAGTACTAGATATCCTGAGGCATTTCCTCTTAGAGACATCACTGCTAAGCAAATTGCATATTTATAGGTTTTCCAAGATGGCGGCGCGTGCAGACGCAGCGGCTCGTAGCTCCTGTGTTTACGTTTTTGTTTGTTTGTTTTTACTCGTTTCCACTTGAGCATGTGGAGAGGCATCAGAACCATAACGGACTACAAGCCGAACACTCAGCTCACCAGCCACGACCCCGCCCTGCCTGACACCTTGAACAGCTTCTTTGCCCGCTTCGACACATCAGGCAGCAGAGAAGTCACACACCTACCCCGGCTGGAGGAGCAGTACCAGCCCCTCGTCCTGCAGCAGCACCAGGTGTCATCCACCCTGAGGAGGATCAACACCCGCAGAGCTGCAGGACCGGATAAGGTGTCAGGCAAGACTTTGAGGACATGCGCTGACCAGCTAGCAGGAGTGTTCCTGGACATTTTCAACCTGTCCCTGCAGCTGTCCACGGTTCCTGAGTGCCTCAAGTCCTCCACCATCATTCCGGTACCGAAGAAGACATCCATCACCTGCCTGAATGACTACCGGCCTGTTGCACTGACCCCGGTAATCATGAAGTGCTTTGAGCGGATTATTCTCAGGTACATCAGAGACTTCATCCCCTCGGACCTAGACAGCCTTCAGTTTGCTTACAGAGGGAATCGGTCCACAGAGGATGCTGTCTCCATCACCCTGCACACAGCCCTGACCCACCTGCAGCAGCCCAACACCTACGTCAGGATGCTATTTGTAGACTTTAGCTCAGCTTTTAACACCGTCATCCCAGACAAGCTGGCGCTGAAGCTACACACGGTGGGTCTGCCTGCGTCTCTGTGCCACTGGATCAGAGACTTTCTCACCAACAGGCCTCAGGTGGTGAGAATAGGGAACATCACATCATCCCCTCTGGTCCTCAGCACGGGCACGCCACAGGGTTGTGTGCTCAGCCCAGCCCTCTTCACCCTGTTTACTCACGACTGTGCTGCCATCCACCCCACCAACACAGTCGTGAAGTTTGCGGACGACACTACAGTAGTGGGTCTCATCTCAGATAACAACGAGACCCACTACAGAGAGGAGATACACCAGCTCACCCAGTGGTGTTCAGCCAACAACCTGGTGCTGAACACAGGGAAAACCAAGGAGGTCATTGTGGACTTCAGGAGGTCCAGGAAGACGGATCACGCCCCCCTCCTCATGGACGGAGAAGTGGTGGAGCGTGTGGACAACATCAGGTTCCTGGGCCTCCACATCACATCTGACCTCTCCTGGTCCATGAACACCTCCCGCCTGGTGAAGAAGGCACAACAAAGGCTCTTCTTCCTCAGGAAGCTGAAACGGGCTGGACTCTCCTCTCGGTTGCTCGTTAACTTCTACAGGGCCACAATTGAAAGCATCCTCTGCCTCAGTGTGACAGTGTGGTATGGCAGCTGCACGGCACAGGAGAGGAAACAACTGGCACGGGTGGTTAAAACTGCACAGGGCATCGTGGGCTGCCCCCTCCCTGACCTAGACTCTATATATGAAGGTCGGGTCAGAAAGAGGGCGAGATCCATCGCCACGGACCCCAGCCACCCGGGCCACAGACTGTTTGTACCGCTTCCATCAGGAAAGCGGTACAGGAACATCCGCACCACCACTAACAGACTGAGGGACAGCTTCTTCCCCAGAGCTGTTAGAGCTATCACCCCCAGCAGCCCCTCACTGCAGTGAGAGACTGTGTGAACTGTGAACACTGCACACCGCACTTTACACCTACACCTACACCTCTACCTCCACCTGCACCTTCTGTGTACTTGACTTTTATGTACACACATATACTATAATTATATGCATTTTAGTATATCAGCACATTTCAGTTTCATTGGCATATTTTATTCTGTCGGTACATTTCACTGTGTATATTTTATATTTTATTCTGCTTGTATATTTTATTCTGTTTGCACATTTCACTTCCATATTTTATTGTTTATTGTTTAGTATATTTTATTGCCTAAGTATATTTTCATTCTGTTATATTTTTAATTGCTTCACGAATTTTTTTTTTATTGCATGTTGGTTTATTTTATTTTATTGTAGTTATCTTAATTTTATTCACTCTTTCTAGTCTTATCTTTCTTACCATCTAACATGGGGGTTGCAATGAAAATTTCATTGACATGTGCAATGATAATAAAGACTCTTGAATCTTGAATATGCCTTACTGCAACTTTTCTCCAGAGTTGGTATTCCATCTGAAATTTTGACAGATCAGGGCACTAACTTTCTCTCAGATACACTTAGGCAGGTGTACAGGCTGTTAGGCATTAGGGGTATTCGGACCACTCCTTACCACCCCCAGACAGATGGTTTAGTGGAGAGGTACAACAGAACTCTAAAAAGTATGTTGAAGAAGTTCATCTCAGCTAATGCCAAAGACTGGGACAAGTGGCTCCCTTATCTCCTGTTTGCCTACAGGGAGGTGCCTCAAGCGTCAACTGGTGTCTCACCTTTTGAGCTCCTTTATGGCAGGCAAGTGAGAGGTCCCCTCGACGTGCTACAGGAGTCTTGGGTGGGGTCCCAGGGGAAGAGAACCAGCATTCTGGCATTTGTCCTACAGATGAGAGAGAGGATGGAGCAGGCTACAAAGCTGGTGAGGAAGAATATGGAGAAGGCTCAGAGGGGACAGCAAACCTGGTATGACAAGACAGCCAGGGAAAGGTTCTTCAGCCCAGGTCAGCAGGTGCTTCTCCTTCTTCCTACAGTTGAGAATAAGTTACTGGCAAAATGGCAGGGTCCATATACTGTGCTGAAGAAGTTGAGTTCAACAATTTATGAGATTGAGATGCCAGAGAGGAGAAATCCAAAGCAGACATTCCACACCAATCTGTTGAAAGAGTGGAAAACCCGGGAAATTCCACTACAGTAACAGATGTTTGTTCGGACAGTGGAGGAGGAGGATGACGTTGTGGGTGAGTTCATTCCTGCTAGTTGCAACTCTGAATCCCTTGACCTCTCACATCTTTCTCTAACCCAGCAGAAAGACTTGCAAGCTATAGTCCCACCAGATTTGTTCCAGGAGAGGCCGGGGGCAACAAACTTGGTGGAACATGACATTCAGCTAAAGGACAGCACCCCCATCAGGCAGCGGATGTATCGCATCCCACAGAAGTTGATGCCAGTGTTGGAAGAGGAGGTGGCTCTCATGTTACAGCTGGGTGTCATTGAGCCGTCCACCAGTGAATGGAGTAATCCCATTGTCTTGGTAATTAAGAAGGATGGGAGCATCAGGTTCTGCATCGACTTCAGAAAGGTAAATGCACAATCTCAGTTTGATGCTTATCCTCTGCCAAGACTGGATGATCTCATTGAACGGGTGGGCCAAGCAAGGTTTATCACCACTCTTGACCTGTGCAAAGGTTACTGGCAGGTGCCATTGTCTGATGCTTCTAAGCCTGTAACTGCTTTTAGAACACCTCAAGGACTCTGGCAGTTTACCAAGATGCCATTTGGTCTCCACGGGGCTCCTGCGACCTTCCAGAGGTTGATGAATCAAGTGTTGTCAGGTATGGACACCTTTGCAGCAGCTTACCTGGATGATATTATGATATACAGTACCTCTTGGCAGGAACATCTGAGACATCTGTCAAAGGTTCAGAGGAAGATTAAGGAAGCAGGCCTGACCATCAACCCAAGGAAGTGTGTGGTGGCTAAGCAGGAGACACAGTATCACGGCTACATCCTCGGATGTGGTGTCATCAAGCCAGTGCAGGACAAGGTGGAAACAGGTCAAGTCATTTCTGGGCCTGGTGGGCTGGTACCGGCGTTTCATTCCAGGCTTCTCTGCGCAAGCAGCAGCCTTAACTGACCTCACTAGCACAGCAGAAACCAAGGTGGTATGGGGTGAGGAGCAGGAAAAGGCCTTCCAGGACCTCAAAGAGGCCCTATGTCAGGAGCCTGTGCTGCAGAGCCCAAACTTTGATTTGGAATTTACAGTACAGACAGATGCGTCCCACCGAGGGATAGGCGGAGTCCTACTACAAGGAGAGGGAGAAGAGAGGAAACCAGTGGCGTACATCAGCAGGAAGTTGTTTCCCAGGGAGACCAGGTACTCTGCAGTGGAGTTGGAGTGTTTGGCCATCAAGTGGGCGATCGACACCTTCAAGTACTACTTGCTTGGGAGAGAGTTCAAGCTGGAGACGGACCATAAGGTGTTGCAGTGGTTGGAGCAGATGAAGGATACCAATAGCCGGGTCACTCGCTGGTTCCTGTCCCTTCAACCGTACCGGTTTTCCATCCACTACCGGCCAGGGAAGCAGAACACGGTGGCTGACTTTCTGTCTCGCAACGTGGTTGGCGAGACAGGGCGAGGGGAGGAGAAGTGTGAGGGAGCTGGGAAGCATCCCCCTCACTAAGAGTGAAACATGCACATTGACAAATACAGCCTGACACAGCAAGTTTATTTGTTTTGTTTGTTGTAAAAGACACTAGTTAACTGCTCTCTCTCTCTCTCTCTCTCTCTGAGATCCACTTTAGGGGCGTGCTTCATGGAGTGCACACATGAAGATGCGGCCGCAGCATACCAGCAGTTGCCATTTACCTAATTAGGTTAAGCAGGGGGATCAGAGAGGAGAGAGGGGAGGGGTTGTAGGGGGATTTTTGTTGAGTTTAGTCGTTGTTTAGTGTTTCTTTAGAGTATTAGGTGGTTTTGTTAACTTTGTCAGGCTGTAGTTATTTGCATTGTGTAGAATAAGGGTCAGTGTGTTAAATTATACATCTATATATGCGTGTGTTTTAGGTTAAGTGTGGGCAGGTCACAGTGTCACTGGGGTGGGAGGAGATTGGCTATAAAAGCCAGGTGAGCAATGGTGCAGTGTGTGAGAAAGGAGGGGGGGGGTAGGTTGAAGCTCTTGCTCTGCTCTGCTGCTGCAATCTGCAATCTGCTGCGATTACCTGCACCTTGGTGACTCTTTTGCCCTGCTGTTTTTTGTGAGCTTTGTGTTTTATGTGTGTGAAAATAAGTAAAAATCTAGAGCTCTGGAAAAAAACGTATTGCTGGTCGGCTGCTCTCATTATTCCATCCTGCTGTGCCCTTTGATTCTGCCTGGTTCATCCAGTTTGTAGAGGTTGAGCACATCCAAACCCTACAGACTGTTATTTTTTTATTTTCACTGTCAAATATGTCTAGTTTATGCTCAGGTTGATGCCACTGAATGAACGCACAGTGACTTCAACACAATTGTGAAACATTTTAAGTTCTGTACTGCGTGCCTGTTTCTGATCTACATTGAGATGCAAACTTCAACCATGCTAATTATATGGATGATGCAAATGGATGATGCTTAGTGTTATCTCCAGAACACTCATAGTCACTGAAGTTGCTAATTAAGTGGCTGCACAATTTTACCCATTAAAAATTCCAAATTTATTGAGTTTGCTCTAATCCAAGATATGTCCATGCTTGGGACATTCAATCAAGCCTTGCGCTCAATCCAGGCACTGTCGGCAGCATTTTATCCCAACCTCTATATAAGAGAAACACTTGAGGAGAGCCTAGAGCTGGACAAAGAAAATGACTTCACCATCAATATTATGAAGCTATACAAGGCTGCTGGACGCAGCAGTGGTCTCAGTGCACGGATAAGGGAGTTGTTTGGCAAACATAGCCAATGGATTAAAGCCTGGCTAATTCTAAGTTATCTGAGTTTTGGGCAGTACAAAGTTAAGGATATCTACTGGAAAAAGTAATGCCAGTTTTATGTTAATTTTTCCTCCTTCATCATCTGTCTGAAGTTTGTTTTGTTGTTTGGTTTTTACATTTGAGTGAAAGCTACTTTTCATTTGAGAAGGAACAGTTTTAATTAGTGGCACGAGGCAACGCAAGAGCCACTAGTCCCACAGCTTTGAGAAAACCCTCGCAAACTATATATCAAAACGTGCGGCTCGATCGGGAATGGTGTGCTTCGACTTTTATAGCTCTTTCGTCAATAATTCGCAAAGTTATACACAAAAAACTGTGAAGAATTTCCCATAAGAAATGAATTCGCCATACTTTCTCCTAGAGACTTCATTCAAACTTTAAAACGTAGATAATTTTGTCGGCTCAAAATGAACCTCGTTACATTTTTTGATATCTCTTACGGTTTTCGAGCTATGACCATCTGAAGACCATAAAGTTTCTCAAAAAATGCTCAGAATTTCTCCCCCTAGAGTGGATGACATAATCAGTTAGAGTGAAAGAGCCAGTGAGAAATCGCCTGACAAACCTTTCTTCTCTCGTCAAAGTTTAATTTTAAACGGTTAGCCCCCACCAAATTTAAATAAAGAGGGATCTTGCACCTGCTGCCCTGCTCTGCTGCTCCATTTAAACCCATACAATCTCCTGTTTTCTGAGTCGCAGCCTGTCGGAGTGTGTCTTTTAAAATCGACCATTTAGTCATTTTTCTAAAGAATATCTGGACATAAAACACACGTACATCTGGCCCAGACTTGTCCGCATATCAGAGTGTAATCGTTTGTTTGATAGCAGCTCCGGTTTTATATACACACAGACACAGTCACACACAAATACAGTTAAATACACACAGACAGCCTCATATACATAGACAGGCACAACGCCGTTAGCTCTCTTAGCGCCGTTAGCTCTGCTAGCCCTATTAGAAATGTTAGCACCGTTAGCTCTGTTAGCATTAGCGCTGTTAGCTCTGTTGGTGAAAGGAAACTTTGGATAACAATAGAGATAGTTAATTTCCATTAAATTCATTCATGTTTATTGATTTGTTTATTGTTAATTGTTTATTGAAGTTAATAAGACCAGCAGCCCCCTCGTGCCACTGTCAAAATTTCGGCGGCGCCGGAATTGTCTAGTTTTTATTTTTATTGTTCATGTTTTTCTACATATATATATATATACATATATATATATATATATATATACATATATATGCAGTTCAGCTTTTTGGAATGCACACACTGTGAAGCCATTTTTCATTTGAGGATGAACAGTTTTAATTTTATTTTTGTTGTTCACACAATATGCTGTATATTGTATGTTACAGTCGAGAAGTTTTGATTGGAAATAAATAATAGTTCAAGAAAAAATATTGTTAATTCATTTGACACCTCAACATCGAGAGAGAGAGAGAGAGAGAGAGAGAGAGCTAATGAAGAGGTTTGGAGTGGAAGTAAAAATCCTCCATCAGCTTACATTAGATGGATATTAACTGATGAGATATATATCAACAACATAAACATATATTTTATAAAACAGCTCCAGTTCCTCACAGAGTCCAGATGTTATCTATAGGCTGTTATATCATAGAGTTGTGCTAAACCCTCTGTTAAACACCTGGATGACATCACAGGATCTCACAGGATCAAGTATCATTTTTATCTCATCAATATTAATAATGAGAGAGATCAGGCAAGAGAGAGAGAGACAGAGAGAGAATCTAAATCTTAAATTTGTCCACTGTAATTATTTTAATTCAGTGAACTGCACAAAAAAGTGTATTATCCCCAAGAACTGCAGTCATATATAATATCATTACATTACATTACATTACATTATTATTACATACAGTTATTACATTTTCAAAGGGTTTTTAAATACTAGGCCAATAACGTAATAACCAGCCAATAATGTAATAACGTATTACATTATTGGCAAAAAGTTATTACGTTATTGGCTCAAAGGTTTTATTACGTTATTGGCAAGTTATTACATTATTGGTTTTATTACATTTAAAATGGCCAAATTTATTACGTTATTGGTAGTTATTACATTATTGGCCGTTATTTAGTTTTTGGCTACATGCTGTTTGAATATTGTCTGTGGGAAGCAGCTGTCTTCAGGTCTGCAGTATGATAATAAAATATGGATGCATTGCATGCTCCCCTTGTCTTGTGTAGCCTCCTGCACAGCCCCTAAAATACTCCATTATTGATATCAATGTTGCAGAATCTCCTACTTGGTGAGATCATGTCTCACCTATATGCCAGGTCCTTCTGCTCTCAGCCAGGCGGGACTGAGCTGCTTCTCTGTGCTAAACCTCATTCAACCTCTGACATTTTACCATTTTCAGTGGAGATGAGATCTGCAACAAAATGCTATCAGCATTTATAGAATATTTCACACTTAAAATTTCAACATTTAAAAGCTCATATTCCAGTTCTGAGTTTTTTCAGATATATTCTAACTTGAATTTCAGCTTCAGCAAGAGACACAATTATCAGACTCAGTGAAGTTATTTTCCAAACTAGTCGTTTTGCTCAGGTGAGATCAGATGTGAGATCTGTGGCGTGACACCAGAAGGTAAAGCAGATAAGACCCAGTTGTTCTGCAGCTGTAGACCTGCGGATGGAAAACAAACTACTTCAGCAACACTCACTCCTAGAAACTACATTTTGTAAATTGTAAATTACTAATTTTACTAAAGTGTTCACGTCCAGACTTCTGATTGTGGTTCGGTTACCGATTATTAGTAGTTAAGGAGCTTTAGGCTCTGCCATTTCTCCCCGCTGTGTCTCAGCACTCACCGTCAGACCCCTACCCCAAAGTGCAGTTGAAGCTGCCACAGTATGCTCCCTTTGCCCTCGACTGTGTAGCCAGCCAGCCAGCTAACGTTGCCAATGTCAGCTGAAGCGAGCAAACTTCATGTCGAAGTTCCATGAAGAACTTCAGCAGCTCATTAATGAAAAACAAATATTGCACCAGATTCAAACAAACCCACGTTTTTTTTACTTTTCATCAAAGCATTTTTAGCTTTCTATCAAAACTTGTTAGTAAGCATGATGTACAAAGTTAACTCTTTATTATTTATGTTACAAATCCAAAGTTAATGGCAAAGAGAAGGTGGGTTTCATGTTGTTCGAGGGTGTGGGAGAAAACTACAAGGTCGTCCAGGAAGACCAAGACTTCCTTAAGGTTGATGTCACACATATATTTCTCCATCAGCCTTTGAAATGTACTTGGAGTGTTTGTTATGCCCTGGGGCATTCTGTTGAACTCAAAGGACCCCATTGGACATATGAAGGCCGTCTTGTGCTTGTCTGTCTCATCGACCTCAATCTGGTAGTACCCGCTTTTGAGGTCAAGGACCGAAAACCATTTCGATCCAGAGAGGGCTGAGAACGCCTCCTCCAAATTAGGAAGCACATAGCCGTCTTTGATTGTGCTCAGGTTCAACTTTCGATAATTGACGCTGAGTCTTATGTCTCCGTTTTTCTTTCGTACCACCACTATCGGTGAGGAAAATGGTGACTCGGACTTGCAGATTATTCCCGCCTCACTCAGTTCCTGCAAATGCCTCCGAACCACATCAACATCTTGTGGTCGTATGGGACGGGGTCTGTGCTTAAAGGGGGTTTCGTCACTCAGTTTGATTTGGTGCTTCACTTGGTTAGTGCAACCGAAATCTGTATCATGTAGTGCAAAAGCCTCTGGCATAGCACTCAGCTTTTGTACAATTCGCTCTTTCCATTCTGCAGGGACTGGAGAATCTGCAGGAAGGGTAAGTAAACAGTTGGTGACCAAGACACCACCTGGCAAGGAGGATGTGGATGGAGACTCAACTACAACCCACTTGTCTGGAGTTTTGGTGTTTACATGAACTGACCCCTCCAAGACTCGACTTTGGCCTGCAGGAATGACTTCGGGCTCTGTCCCTGACAATCCTACAAGACCAAGGCTGCCATTCTCTTTTTGCATGTGTCTCTGTTGCAATACACTCAGCACTACTCTATAACCACACGGCTGGGCAGTTAGATCTGTATCGGTCAGGGAGAGACTGTCAAAGAGAAGGTCAAGAGTGTTAGTGCCAAACAAGAGAGAGGACTGGGCACTAGAGCGGGTGTCTGGGACAATTAATGCAAGGGAGGACATCCAAAACAGTTCTTAGGAAAGATGATGTCGACCCCAATGTAGCCCGAGTATGGGAAATTTTGACCATTTGCAGCCTCAACTTTCAGCAGATCTTGTATGGGATGAATTTCTAGGTGTGAGAGATTGTTGTCATAGAACGACTGGGACACTGTGGTCAATTGCGACCCAGTGTCGAGAAGGCAGTTGCAAGATGTTCATTAATTTGTACTTGAGCAGTGTACTTAGCTCCAACTAAGCCTTTGGGTATTCTCACAGTGGCTGATTTGTTGTGCCGGAATCATTTTTTGGGTTTACGGGATTGTTTATTGGGACTAGCTTCATTGGTAGCACCCATTTGTCCTGCAATGATGGCTTGCTCTAGTTTAAAGACTGTGTTTGATTGTTTTGCTTGTTGCAAAGTGACTGTTTCTCTCTCAACTGTTTTGTTTTATGAGCGACCAAGGATGGATTTGGGTCGTTGGAGCATGCAGAGGCTATATGGCCGTCTTCGCCGCATTGGAAACAGTACCAAGGCTTTGACCTACTCTTTGCAGCTTGGTTTGTCGAGGGAGTTTGTTCAGGTACCTTAGGTTTTGCTTTAGCATTATCCTTTGGTGGTTTAGGATATTTCTTGGGGCTTGGTGGCTTTAGTCTGACAAGATGACTGTGTTCGCATTTCAATGAGATCATTTTGCATCGTGGGAGATGCCAGTACTAGCGACAATGGCATGTGAAGCTACTTTTGGTCTGGTAACAGCAAGGTGTTTCTTCATTCTGCTTTCTTTTGCAGTGTGTTTGTCCTCTTTTGAACTGTAGCAGTAGCTCAGCTTAAGATCCGCTAAAAGGGCATTATCCCAACACCCTTGACAGAACTGACGCAGAAGGTGTCGGTCTGCTTCTCTAGCTGCTCTTTAAAGCTTTGGAGAGAGCTGTTTGCAAGCGGTGGAGATACTGTGAGGGCTTCTCACCTGCGTCTTGGAGCGTGTTGAGAAATTTAGCGAAAAGCTCATTGCCATCTTCTACTGTGCCAAAAGCTGAATTAAGCAACTCAAGATAAGCTGATGGCAAGGCGTTAGGGCCTAAAGGTTTCACCACATTTGCAGCAGGTGGCACAAGACTGTCCAAAATCTTTTGTAAGTGTTGTAAGCCAGACATATCTGGCTCTTGAAGCATGAGCTCAACACTGTGGCGCCGTGTATCAAAATCAGCCCCATGACTAGGACAAGGTAATTTGCCTGAAAACTGTCTTAGACGGAAAGAGGCACTGACTTGTGAGATAGGAGTTTTACTTCGGACTACATGCTCTACAACTACCTTTTGCACATCAGGGTGAGTTATGAAGGTCTTTGGAATGTTAGATGGTAGATCAGGTTGTGGTTGGATGATTCAGAAGCACTGATGCTTACATTAGTCCCAATCAGTTCCAAAGTTTCATTTTGGAAAGGTTGGTGATGTTGGCTTATCAACTGGGGTTGTTGGTTCACTTTGTGTCTCTTGGGGAGAGACCAAAATTTCAGATGGTTCTGGGCTGCTTGCGACCGATTGTGTGCATTCAGACAGGTGCTGATGCAAAACAGCTTCAAAAGATTTGCCACTTAATTTGGCAATTTTCCGCAGTTCACTGAAAAAACTGTGGGTGGCACTGTTGGTAACAACTGATATGTACTCAGTCGACAGGCCTCTTATTTTGTAAGTGACTTCATTCGGACTCTCAAGTGTGTAGGGCAGGAAAGGTTCAAGGGCTGCCAAGGCAGCTCCACTCTCGTACTCCACAATTACATTTTTGTGGGAGGGAGACTGGGGATCATCTATTTTAAGGGTTCACGTAATTTGCCCATATTTGTTCAGGCAGTCAGTTAAATCTTCATCGACAGCTGTGTCAGTAATCCCAGTAACGATAACTGAGTTTGGAACATTAATGTTTTCTTTGTGAACTATATCCATTTTGCCAGGCTTGGCCTATCTTTAAAGGTTTGTTTCTGGAATAAATAGGTTCAAATACTGCTCCTGGCTGGCTCGCCACTTCTGTAACACTTCTGGAGTAGTTACAGTATACAGGACCAATGCTAGGTTCGACTACTGGAGCAGCAATAGATGTCAGGTGCATTAATAACCACAGACCAGAGAATAAGGTTAAATTGCCGCTTAGTATTGTTAATGACAGCCAGAAACAGACAGTTGACACAAAATTTTCACTTTACAAGAAAAAAATGAAATATTTTCCCTTTTTGTTCACGTGATTTAGTTTTTCAATCCCTTTTAGATATAAACCTATTATTTGGCTTAAAAAGGATTATTATTTTTCAACCTAGGTTATGGTTTGCATTAATTCCAAGTTTTCTCCTTTAATCTATTTGAGTTAACTGAGTGTTTTTCTTAATAAAATCTAGTTCTTTAGCTCAAGAGATATCGTCGAACTTTGGTTAAACTCCCCTTTAAGTTTCAACCATTTCTTGTTTTGTTGTTTGTAAAAAAACAAAAACATTTACAGTTCCAGTAATACCATTACAGCATTAACACATATGGTTGATCCACACAAAAAAAGCACAAAACTCAAAATAATCCAGCAAAAGGCTGAATAACTTGTATTTCACAAGTAAATGTATTTTTCTTCATAACTGTAAATGCTTTGATTGTCCCGAATGGTTAATCCGATGTCTGTGAGAATCCACTGCAGTTTGGCAGAGAGATATAGATCAGTCCTACCAGCTTCTTGATGAAACCGCACAACGTCCAGCAGAAGGCGCTTGCTTCTGTGTGATCCACAGTTCAAGGAGTCCCTGGGTGGCTCGCCATGTTGTTTCACACACGTGGAATCCAACTCTGGTATTCGCTCTGAATTTCTGGTCCAACCATAACAACCATATACATGAACAACTGAAATACTACATCTGGTAGCTTTAAAAATCAATAAAAGTCTGTTTTTCAGCTTACTCAGTACTTCATAAGCTGGCGCACTCGCCATCTCGGCGAGTTAAAAAACTGCATCACAGGACATGAAACTACAGACCCGTGGCTCCGTTTAAGCATCAAATTTACCGTGTATATTCGGCATTTTTAACATAAAACAACATAAATCTGCTACCTTAGCTTTCCATTTCAATTAAATGACAAATACATTGTGACAAAACATTTCTTGCATGAAATAAAATACGATTTTTTTTTCATTCTACTATACAACGTCACCAAGTCTTGGACCGGTAAAAAAAAACAAAAATGACTCCTTCAGAGTACAAAAATAGCTTTAAATAGACTCTTTTACTCATTTTTTCCTCTATTTTCCTCTGTTTAAACAGCAGCTCTGCAAAGACCCTCTGCATATCTCCCTCCTTCAAAAGCAGGAAGAGACAAAACAACCCTTGGCTGTGGCAAGTCACATGAGCCACGCTGCGACGTTCAAAATAAGAGTCTAGACACATATTTAAATAAAAGTAACATGAATTTACACGTTTTTAATCCTTAATTAAATATTAAATCATGAAATATAGCATCGCTGACAATTCTTATGATTTTTTTAACCATGTTAATCTATTTATTGTCTATTTATCACTTATCGCTCATCGCTTATTTATCACATTTATCAAAATGTATTTCTTATTGGCTGTATTTATTAACAGGCTTTTATTTAGTGAGGCTTTGTAACCAGGGTTACATGAGCATTGGTCCGAGCTCGACTTTTGTTGGTGGCCCTGATGATCTGTTTGTCTTTCTGCATGAGGACCTCTTTCAGCTGGCTCACTTCTGCCTGCCACTTCTCTTTCAGGGCTGTCACTCCACTGGAGGCTTCAAGCTCTTCTACAGAGGCTCTCATCCTCTCAGACTTCTCTTTCTCAGTGAAGAGGCTCTGATTAAGAGAGACCATCTCCTCAGCTCTCTTTTTCAGGTCCTCCCTTAGCGCCCTGCGCTTGTGGTTCCAGCTTTTGATGGCTTCCTCATGTGTGAGCTTCAGATTGGTGACATGTTTTTGCAAATAGCCGATCCATTCTTCCCTCTGACCGATCTCCTTGATGGCATTCCGGAGGTCGGCCTATAACTTTTTGTTCCCCCTCTCTGCGCTGGAGAGTTTCTCCCGCAAGGTCCTTCTGTCTTCCAGAGGTGTCTCCTGTGCAGAATGAACAAAAGGATGCTGCTGCCTCTGGTTAGAGGTGTTTACCACTCTGCCTCTGTCCTGTCTTCTTGCCATTGCGGTTAATGTTGTTCTGTACTGATGACTGATGTTCTCAAAAAAAAGCTAAACTGTCTCTTAATCCAACTAGTATATATAATCGCTCCCTGAACTTTATATTCAGTAAATAAAGTAAAATTTCACAATAACTGAAATGACTTTCAGATAAATCACTCCTGAATTTTACTCTCTCTCACACACACACTTCTTACTACTGTCACTATTTCCATATCAATATTATCAGCAGTCTTGTCGCAAGGGATCAGACCAACTGTTAAAAACTAAATAGCCCATAGCATCTCATGTTCACTCTAATTTTCAGATCATAGGACCAGAAAGCTCACAGCAATGTTAGTAGTTGTGAGTTGTAAAGTTTTTGTCTTTCACGCAAACTCACACTTTTTTCTGCATAACATTCTTCCATTGCGTCTGCTGACCGGCGAGCGAATGTTATGCTAAAAGCCAATCAGCCTTCATCTCAGCATACTTCCCTGCAACAAAACAAGACTGAATTGAATTTCTTACTCTCTCTCACACTCACACACAGGTTTCTCCTCAGAGGCGGTTCTGGCTAGACTAGAGCCCTGGGTGAACCTCCTGTAGTAAACTATTTTTCACCCTGGGTTTTTCACCCTGTTTAGAACTGGCATTAACATTAACAACAGGTGTGAAGTGCAATCTAAAGTTTGACTTTTCTAACCTTCACTGATGCAAATTCATCAATTACATCATCATATGAAATCTGTTGTGCAACTGTATGATTGATGCTGATGATGGCAAGTCCAGAGAGACGCTCCTGTGACATAGTGGACCTGAGGTGTGTTTTAATAAGCTTTAGCTTGGAAAAACTCTCTGCTTATGCTACTGTCACTGGAATGGTCAAACCTATTCTGAGTGCAGTCCACATTAAGATACAACATGCAAGTTAGATCACACTGACATCACACATGCATCAGTTACCCAATTAAAATGACCATAATGCACATTTTATTAACATTTGTTAACATTCTATTAACTAAGCATAACATACTACAAATTATTTAAAAGGCTATATCACATGTAGCTTACAAAATGCCATGTCAATGTATGTTAACTTAGCATATAACATATAGGAATGATAAAGTCCACAGTCAGGACGGCTGTGTGAATTTGCACTTGTTGTGTTGCAAACACAAACTAGACTCGGTTGCCCATGGGTGAAATTAGTTGCATGACATGATGCCTCAGTTCTAATAGTTGCTAGTTCAGCAAAACTAAATATCAAATACAGTTGTCTTCTGTAGCTTAGCAACATATTAGCAAGAGGCTAATAAATAGCCGATAGCCTACCGTCCCTCACATCACTCATAGAAATCTGCAGACCTTTTTCTTTTGCCCGTTTCTTCCTCTTTTTCGAAACTGGGCACCTGATGACTCCTTTGGTCTTTTGGTTTGATCCATGATCTTCATTTAAGACACAACTCCTTTCGCATTACCTTTTGCCAACACCGTCCTTTCACCCGTCAGTCAACCGGAGTCCGGAGTCACGTGACGTAAACAAATTTATGTAGTTTTTTTTTTTTTTTGCATTTTTCACATAACCCAATCAATTACGTGTAGACATATGGGTCTATGTTCATTATAAAATACAATTTATTTGGAAGCAGTTTGTGTTGTGTGGCCTGGCGGCATCAGTCTATCCCCCTGTTACGACCCAGCCTTGGGGAGCAGGGATGCAACATAAAAGAGAACGAAAAAAAGACCAAACCTGGTCTCCAAATCAAAATCACTCTCAACAAGGTACCAAAAATCGACCTCAAATTTATTATCTACTGAACAAAAAGAGGCCTAATGTACAGGTGAACAGCTACAATAAAGAAAATAAAAAGAACCACAATAGTGCAAATATACATATAGTGCAACGAAGTTAGTATAGTTCAAGTTAGTCTTTACGAAAAGCACAACACCACAAAGAGCTATTTAACACACAAAGCTACAAAACGAGATGTGGGGACAAGGCTTGTAGTATTCAATGCCAGAATCAAATGCCACTGCTGCCAACTCGAGGTTCCAACGGGCAACTGGGGAAGACTCTGTGCGCCCTCTCCACCAACTTCACATGGAAATAAGAGGTAGTCTAGAAAACTGGCAAGTTTTTTTTTACTTTAGTTTATTTGTTTTGTTTTTTTGAGGGCGCTCGGGCGCGCGCCCTTGTGCGCCCTCACATAGATTGCACTCATTTGTTTCTCCTATCACGGACTGTTTGACTGTCGATATTATCAGCAGCCTTCTTTCAAGTACTTCACTGACATGTTGGGAGGTACTCCGAGCTAGCAGAGCCGCCGCTAATATTTACTCCACTCTTACGTTACTCTGCTGCACACTGTAATGTTAGTAGTAGTTGTGAGATGTAGAGCACTAGGATGTTTATTATAATTTCGGGAGAGTTTTCTGCGTTTTCCTTGGACACATGAGTTTGCTCTCCGGAGCTTCTCATGACGAGAAAATTTCAAATATCAGCGCCAACATGTACAAAAAGAGAAAGTACGAAATGATGGTAAAAGAAGAAAAACATCTGTCCATTAAAGCTTTTTGATGCCGCAGAGATGACAGAGATATCTATTGATCTACAATCTCATCCCAGCTGAACTCATTGTTCAAAGACTTGAGCAACCGGAGGAAACAGTCACACAACAGCCAGCGGACAGAACAATAACATTTAGAGATCCAAAGAACCATCAGTTCCAGGCCCTCAAGGCTCAAAAGGTGAAGCGTAAATGAAATCATTTGCCCAGAGATGTTCCAGTCCTGTAGTCCTGCAGTCCAGAGAGTTGGACATTCAAGATTCAAGATTCAAGAGTCTTTATTGTCATTGCGCATGTCAATGAAATTTCCATTGCAATATTATATGATCAGTGACACAGAAGGTGTGAAAGGTTTTGAAGAGGAACCTTTAGTGATTCCTCCTCCTGAACCATGAGGCTCAGTGACTTCACCAGAGTTCTTACCATCATCTTCTACAGTACTGCCTTTATCCACAGAGGATGCTGTCTCCATCACCCTGCACACAGCCCTGACCCACCTGCAGCAGCCCAACACCTACGTCAGGATGCTATTTGTAGACTTTAGCTCAGCTTTTAACACTGTCATCCCAGACAAGCTGGCGCTGAAGCTACACACAGTGGGTCTGCCTGCGTCTCTGTGCCACTGGATCAACTTTCTCACCAACCGGCCTCAGGTGGTGAGAATAGGGAACATCACATCATCCCCTCTGGTCCTCAGCACGGGCACGCCACAGGGTTGTGTGCTCAGCCCAGCCCTCTTCACCATGTTTACTCACGACTGTGCTGCCATACACCCCACCAACACAGTCGTGAAGTTTGCGGACGACACTACAGTAGTGGGTCTCATCTCAGATAACAACGAGACCCACTACAGAGAGGAGATACGCCAGCTCACCCAGTGGTGTTCAGCCAACAACCTGGTGCTGAACACAGGGAAGACCAAGAAGGTCATTGTGGACTTCAGGAGGTCCAGGAAGACGGATCACGCCCCCCTCCTCATGGACGGAGAAGTGGTGGAGCGTGTGGACAGCATCATGTTCCTGGGCCTCCACATGACATCTGACCTCTCCTGGTCCATGAACACCTCCCGCCTGGTGAAGAAGGCACAACAAAGGCTCTTCTTCCTCAGGAAACTGAAACAAGCTGGACTCTCCTCTCGGTTGCTCGTCAATTTCTATAGGGCCACAATTGAAAGCATCCTCTGCCTCAGTGTGACAGTATGGTATGGCAGCTGCACGGCACAGGAGAGGAAACAACTGGCACGGGTGGTTAAAACTGCACAGGGTATCGTGGGCTGCCCCCTTCCTGACCTAGACTCTATATATGAAGGCCGGGTCAGGAAGAGGGCAAGATCCATCGCCACGGACCCCAGCCATCCGAGCCACAGACTGTTTGTACCGCTACCATCAGGAAAGCGGTACAGGAACATCCGCACCACCACTAACAGACTGAGGGACAGCTTCTTCCCCAGCAGCTCCTCACTGCAGTGAGAGACTGTGAGAACTGTGAACCACTGCACACCGCACTTTACACCTACACCTCTACCTCCACCTGCACCTTCTGTGTACTTAACTTTTAGGTCCACACATATACTTAACTAATTATATACATTTTAGTATATTGGCACATTTCATTTTTATTGGCATATTTTATTGTCCACTGTTATATTTTACTCTGTCGGTACATATCACTGTGTATATTTTATTCTGTCGGTACATTTCACTGTGTATATTTTATTCTGCTTGTATATTTTATTCTGCTTGCACATTTCACTTCCATATTTTATTGTTTATAGTTTAGTATATTTTATTGCCTTAGTATATTTTCATTCTGTTATATTTTTAATTGCTTTACGAATACTTTTATTGCATGTTGGTTTATTTTATTTTATTGTAGTATCTTAATTTTATTCTTTCTAGTCTTCTTATCTTTCTTACCATCTGTTCCTAACATGGGGGTTGCAATGAAAATTTCATTGACATGCGCAATGACAATAAAGACTCTTGAATTGAATCTTATCTCTGAAAGTCCATATTTAGTCTGGAGACTACAGTCTTCCGAGGTGTACTTGGAGGGAGAAGTTTGGCCCCTCTGAGCCACATTTGAGCTGCTTTTAATGTTGACCTGCACCCTGTCAGGGTTCACTGTCCCCTCCCTCCAGTAACCAGGTTAAACAGAGAGCAAAAACAAGCTGTTTACAGTTAAAGTGGGAAAACTGCACAGACAGTCAACAGGTCCAATCAAACATCTTCATTAAAGCTCGCTTTGCATTTTAAATGGTGTCTGATTGACGTGTGTTACAATTGTGGCAGTCTGGAGAGCGTGTGCCCTCCCCCACCTGTTTCTTGGAGCGCACTTGTGTGCACACCTGGCTCTCGCGCTGATTGCGGGGCAGGACCGAGGGGATTTAAACCCAGGTCTGAAGTGGCTCAGATCCTCTTTTGCCTCTCCTGTGCGTGGATCCTTGCTGCTTTTTCCTGGGTTCGTGGGAGTTGTGCCTGTAAATAGCACTCCGCTCTCTGTGGGTGAGTTTTGTTTTGCTTTTACGCACCATCCTTGCGATTACTTGGCACTTAACGCCACTTTGTTTTAGTGTACTGGTGGCGTGTGTGGACACCTGGTCAGCTGTAGCAAATTACAGCTGCGGTTGGGAACCTCGCGCTGCTCTGTGGGTGAGTGTGTACGCGTTGCCTCCTTCCATGGTTTGGTGCGGTGCGTATTTGGCACTTATGTATGCACTCCCTTCTTACAGTGTCACCGCGGTGCGTAAAGGCCGTTTGCGTGGTCCAGTGGCATTTGATGTTCGGGTAAGTGGCATGTCTCTCTCTTTGACCCATTGGGCTGTACCCAGCCAGTCTAATGCTCTCTCTGTGTAGTGTGGTGGTTTCTTATGCGTGGTAACACATGTTTATTCGAAGGCTGAGAGTACGCCTCCATGGGGGTCTGGAGACCGGTGCTTCTTCTGCTTGCAGGGTTAAGCTGCATCTCCTGCGTCTCCTGGGAGCTTCCTTTGGCCCACACCTTTGAAAGTGCCGGCTACGGCTGACACAACTCCTCCCACCTCCGCTGTTCTGGATTGCGGTGTTCTGGATTGCGGTGTTCTGGATTGCGGTGTTCTGGATTGCGGTGTTCTGGATTGCACTGGCAAGTGTTGGGTTGGTCCATTCTGGATGTCCCTCCTCCCAGTTCAGTCTTGGGTTTCGGATTTCTGGTAAAACTCAGTTTCTCTTTATTTGACTGGTGCTGCACAAGAACTGTAGGTCCCTTTATGTTAGTAGCAGTGTTTATGTACATATTGTAAATTTTAACTGTAAATAACTGGTTGTTTGCTAATGTGAATTTTGTGTTTATATTCTTTGCATGTTGTGTGTATTTCTGGTTTGAGATTTTTCTTGTTTGCATCATTTATCTTATTCATATAAGGTTCATTTATTGAAACTGAATTTTAAAAGAATTGTATTAAATAAAATCTGTACTTTAATGTTTAAAAGTACTGTCTCTGCCCCGTACTTGAAGGTGGTAAAAACGAACCTGTGTCTGCCTTGTGCAGGGTCCTAGGCCTACCCTAGGTGGCGTTGTCGATGACAGTAATACAAATTCTCCTGCAGTTCCCTCGTTTCATGCCACACAATGAATTTGGAAACCTGCTTTTGCATTCAAACATGTCTCCAGTTGAACATTTTGTTCTGTCCACGGAACCAAGGAACTGAACTTGTTTTAAAATCACTGCAGTGTCCTTCTGTTTTTAGACACTCTTATTGTTATTCACATTGTGAATCCCTCTTTGCAACTCACAATTTAAACATACAAAATACATCTCCTTTAAAATACTTAACAATTAGAAAACCACAGATGGCACAGAGCTGGACAGTTTGACATCTGTGGCAGAGCGACGGTCACTGAACAAGCTCCTATCCATAATAGACAATCCTGATCATCCACTGCACAGCACCATCTCCAGGCAGAGGAGCAGCTTCAGTGACAGACGGCTGTCATTGTCCTGCTCTACTGACAGACTGAAAAGATCGTTCCTCCCCCACGCCGTACGGCTCTGTTTTTGTCGCCCTCAACACCTCTCGGGGAGAGAGGTGTTGAGGGCAACAAAAACAATAACTAACACAACAACTCCGAACTCACTACACACCTACACCACACATGGACACATGCACTTTATCTCACACATCCATATGCTGGACTCAAACCGACTATTGCACACGGTTACTTTGCACAACTGCACTACTGCGCACATTTTTTAACTGCTTGAATGTTTAGTTGGGATGTTTATCCTGTATAGCTTAGTTCTTATTTCACTATTATATTTTTGTATTTTGTATTGGGTTTTTGCCTCTTACTTGAAAGTTGTGCCTTACTTGAAGGTTGATCTGTACTTGAAAGTTGTTCATCACTTGTAAGTTGCACATTACTTGAAAGTAGTTCTTGTTATTTTGCATGCCCTTGTGTGTCCACCTTTTTGAGCTGCTGGAACTGCAAATTTCTCTTTGCAGATGAATAAAGTATCCAGGGGTGTCACTAGGTTTTAAGAACAAGGGGGGCTTAGCCCCCAGGAGATGCACAGGATAGTGTAAAAGTACAAAACTTCACAAACAGCCAACAAAGACTGAGAAATGATTCATTATTCAGTCTGTGTTTAATACAGTACCACAACAAACAGAGGTTTGCACAGTAACAGTGTGTTTACATCACTGACGAAAAAATAGCTACACTTGCGAGTTACTTGGTGGGTGGAAGCATCAAAGTATGCCGTCTGTTTTTAAGGTTAGCAAACCAGTCTTTCACTCTGTTGTGATTCAGATGCTGAAGCTCGTCTTTTTCAATTGACATGACTGCAAGACTGAAGTCGACACAGTGCACTAAAGGACCTTTCACACGAGCAGCTGCTTACAGGCACTGTTAGGGCAACTTGGATGGTTGCCTTCAGAGAGGGAATCATGTCTGAGTCAAGGAGGTTGTGCACAGACAATATATCTTCTGGTGGACATCCAGCCTCTGTTTTCTGGGCAAGAATGTTTCTGGCCACCAGAACCTCCTCTGTTTTCAGGTCAATGCTGTAGTGCTTTGCAAGTTCATTCAAGTGTGATTCACTCAAGAAGTTCTCACATTTAGGACTGCATGCATGGATGCCTTTTAGTAGCCCTGCATCTACACTGCAAAATTTTTGCTCAAGCTCACCAACCATCCTATCCACACAAGGGAAAAGTAACTCTCTTTTCAATGTGTCTGAGTTGTTCAATTCAGTGCGTGAACCTGCAATTGCCTCCAGTACAAAATCCTCAATTTTCCTCTGTTTATGCCTTGTCTTGGCACCTGGTTCAGGGATACTGTGGGTGTGGCACAGGGCTTTGGTTTTCTCATACAGCTCTGTGGTAAATGCATCTGTGCGTTTGCCCTTAAGTGTGTTACACACTGCTTGTTTGCAGATCAAAGATTCTGCGAGGTCTAAAGTCTGTTTCTGAAGGAGCTTGTGGAGTCCTTCGGTTACAGACAGAAGTGACTGAAACATCAGTAGTGCATAGACTGCTGAGAACTGATAGAGCTTTGCTCTGAGACCAACAGCTATGGGAGATCTAATGGCAGAAAGGCACTCCAAAATGGCAGACAATGTCTCAAGAACTATATATACACTTTCTAATAATTTCTCTCCTACTCACCTTTCCAGTAGAGGTCTATCCCCTCTCACTCCCTGTGTTCCTCTGCCCTGACTGCTGCACGTCAATAGAGGTGGTGGAGTGATTATTATTAGTGTATTATTATTATCCACTCATGGTAATCATATATGAATGAGCCCAGCTCCATGCGTGAAGTGAGAAACACGGCTGATGGCTGATGCTCCAGAAGGAAGTCACCCCAATGATAGTGGTAAAAAAGAGTGCACACTTAACTCTACATACAACCAGGACCTTCACAATACATTTCAGACTAACTAGCTAGCAGCAGCTAAGTAGCAGCGCTCTTTCAGAGCTGGGATGTAACCTTTCACCGCAAAACAACAAAGGTAAGACGTGCGCAGATTGTCTGTAGTGTGTGCGTAAGCCAGGTTTTTGTTGGTCAAACACGGAGCATTTGGTTTATTAACTACATGGGACTTTCTGCTGTCAGCTGGGGGCTTGAGCTAACTAACTCTTGCTACCAGCAGTGAGGAATGCTTACTTTCTTGAAAAACCTAATGTCCATCCTTCACCCATCCGTTCACGCTCTGCTCCTGCCGCTGTGCGCTTCAGAGGTACACACACAGGCTGCAGTTACCGACTGCAAGCAAGGTCACAGGGAAAACGTGGACTGGATTTTCAGTGATGGGGGTGTTCTCTATATGAAAAAGTGGAATAGATTGGATAACGACGCACTGAAGGGGCTCTCTCTACCTTACGCTATGAAATGAGATTTATGATCATATTTAAGTGAATAATGACAGGTTATATATTGATATTGATTTAAACTCATATTCTAACCACTTTGTATTGAATATGTGGCCATTTTTTGGTTAAAATTATTATTATTATAACTATTTTTAATAAAACAACCCAAAATTATTTAGGGGGGCTGAAGAATATTTTAGGGGGGAGATGGCCAAGATTGCTTCCTATGAACGTCTTAGTTACAGGCTGCAAGAAAAAGAAGATTTATATATGAAAATATGGGGCCCTTATACCGCAGCATCTGTCACACCGCGGTGAGGTTTGTCTCGTCTTGGGTTTTTGTCTTGTCATTTCCTGTTTTATTTTGTGAATCTAACTCTCCTCTCGTTTCAGAGCACTTGCCCTCCCTCATGTTTCACCGGTGCGTCAGCCTGATTACCTATTGTCTCCACCTGTTGCCTGTTGCCCTCCATGTGTTTAAATAGTCTGCGTCTCCCTTGTCTCGTGCCAGTGTGTTATGTGTCTTGAGGTCATTTCACCGGCCAGTCAAAGTTCCACAGCCACAGTCCAAGTCGTCTTGTAAGCCTTTGATCCTCTTCGTGAGCGTTTTGTGTTTGTTAAAATTTCATGGTTTAGTTCTGCGTTTTGTGCGCCTTTGTTATTTCTTTGTAGATCCAAAGTCCTCCTTACGAGTGTTTTTGTTCACACTAAGTAGTCTTTGTTTTCTTTCGAGACAATTCTTAGTCCTCCTTGTGAGCACCTCCTTCTTTGGTTTTTGTAATAGCGAAATTCTTACGTTAAGTAATTTTGATAGCTTTGTTATTTTTTCCTCCTTCTGGAGCGATTTCTGTTACCAAAGTTTTATAGCCTCGAATCCTCTTATCAGAGCATTTTGTGTTTTTCTTAATTTATTTTGTTCCCCTTGTGTTCTGACCGCTATCGGGTCCAGAACATTTTTTGATCTAGAGTACATTTCATAGCCATTGCTTTCACATTCTTCAAAGAGATCATTGGTTGTTTTTGTGAACAAATAAAAGTCGGTTGCTGCTTAACTCTGCACCTGAGTCCTCATTCCAGTCCCGGCCTGACAGCATCATGATACAACTGTGGGTTGCACCCTTAAGCTAACCTCTGTCACCAGTCATTATTTGTATACATATTTTCATATTGGTGTAGGTTTATTGTCTATGTCGGACTCCCTCTGTGTGTTTGTGTTTTTTATATTTTTTGCTTTTTATTTTTATTTTTACTTTACTTTTTGTTAGAGGCTCTGTTGGAGCTTTGTTTGACCTGTGTATGGTTGGTATGTATGTATGTTTTTTTCCTTGTTGAAAATTAATAAAAAGTGAATTCCAAAAAAAAAAAAAGAATATTTTAGGGGGGCTGAAGCCCCCCTTAAATAAGCCTAACGACGCCACTGAAAGTATCTATCTATCTGATGAGCTGGATATGGAGATTTCATGGTGCTAACCTGCCATTAACACACCCCAAACTAGCAAACGAGGCTAAAGTTAGCTTACCGAGGCACATGAAGTTCAACTTTTTATGGGAAAAATGGCTCTTCTGGCGACCTCACGTCTCCTTCAGGAAAACCGCTTCACTCCCGACTGCCAGCTACTATGTTTAAGCAACTGCTGACTCAGTTTCTACTTTATGTTGGCAAGTAATAGTTTTTAACATAACAATTTCTCGCCATTTAACATGACGTCTCAGATGAACTCTCTCCTCTGTCGGTAACACTCCCTCTTCTTCCCAACATGCATCTCACAGCTCATGCTTACTTCAATGACAGGTAAAAAATCGGAAAAACTAAGATTTGACAAAGTTACCATAAAATATAATATACAATAATAGAAATAACACAGACTTAAACTTAAGTCAGTATTTCAATGACTTTGGGTGTTTCTCCTGTTTTCTATTTAGTTTTTAACCCGTTTTATCCAGCTGGGTTACACAAGCTTGAGTTGAAGAGACCTTTATTAACAAGCAGTATCAGATCAGATCAGATCAGATGCTGACCATCCGAGAGAGCTTCAGGGTCAGATCAGAAGACTCTGCCCTTAACATACAGACAACACAACATATAGCATGATGGTTTGTCTAACTCCACCCATACCTTTCCTAACTCAAAAAACAGATCATGTTCTGGGCATTTGTCCCACTGAGGAATGTTTTCCTTTGCATCAATGTATATCTACCTCTTTGAGAGGTTTGCATCCTAATAGCCCCTCTATGAACTTTAAAATCTCTGGTTTCCCTTTTCCTGCTCTGACCCTACGTGGCCTCACATACCACAACTAAGAGTGGTCTACATTCCAAACATCAGTTTTCCCCTGATCATGCTTAATCATACATATGTTTGATATTTGGTTGATCTGATCATATACCTCAAATGGGCCAAATTCATCTCCATCTCCTGAGAAGACTGAGGTCCTTTGGAGTATGTAGGACAATACTGAGGACTTTTTATGACTCTGTGGTTGCATCTGCAATCTTTTACACACTGGTTTGCTGGGGCTGTGGAAGCTCTGAGAGGGACAGAAAGAGACTGAACAAACTGGCCAGGAGAGCTGTCTCTGTCCTGTACTGGAGGTGGTGTCCAGAGGGCAGTCTGGACTGCCCTCTTGTATTTTGTATCTTGTATTTCTCTATTTCTATTGCTATTTTTTTCCCCAACTGCCATTACCTGCTGCTTGTAACATCCGAACTTCCCCAGTTTGGGATTGATGAAGTGTATCTTATCTTATCTTATCTTCTTTATGTAGAAAAATAAATATCTATCATCAGTCAACATCAGTCATTGACAACCCTTCTCACCCCTTGCATGACACTCCTTCAGCTCCAGACTGCTGCATCCACTCTGCAAGGAGGAACGCTACTGCAGGACCTTCATACCAAGAGCTGTCAGAGTGTTCAACTCTGTGTCCACATAGATAATGTTTTTGCAGTACTGCGTGTTCATGGTTAACATCCTGCAATCACATACATGCAATATCTTGTACAACATTATATTTTTCTTTTCTTCAAGTACTAAACCTACATTTTTCTACTCTGATACACTTATATTTACAACCTGTGCAATTGTGCAAACATTGATCCTATGTTATACACATATTGTAATTTATCCATACCACCATGTGTAATTTTTCTTAATCCATGCGCAATTTTAAAAAATTTTCCATTTGCAATATACTTTGTATAGTCTTGTTGTATAAAATGTACATATGTACCGCTACCTCTCGCACCTCTTGCTGTTCCTGCTACTATTGCTTGCTGCCTGTATCACCCTAATTTCCCCAGCAGGGGATTAATACATTTTTATCTTATTATCTTAAATTAAAAGTATTAATTTCATTGTTTTAAACCCTCAGAAATTAATAAAAGACTAGTACCTGTTGCTCCAGATTAATCAAATTAATTATTTAACTGAAGTCTATTTGCTAGATTTATATTTACTGGATTGCTTGAATGGCTGACTTTCAATGGGTAGACAAGGTCTTCCAAAGATGTGCTGGGGATACAGCAAAAGTGGCCACTCCATGAAGAATTGCCTAGGACTAGAGCCGGACCCTGATTGGATGACCTACAGTTGTGGAGCTTCATCCTTTAAACGTGGAGGTGTGGGCCTGGTAAAACCATGTGCAGGGTCAAACCACAATACACAATCATGATGTGCAAAAGTTTCAGTCTTAAAAGCAGATAAATCTAAATATTGATTGGTTCATGATTTGACAGCAGTAAATGATTGGCCTGCAGAGGTGCCAAATCCTCATACACTTCTCACAAATGTGCCACCTGATGCAAAGATTTTTGCTCTGCGTTTTTCAGTGTTCCACTATCTGAAGGTTCTCAATATCTTTTTTTGCTTTGACATATCGAGGCAAACAAAATCAGTGCAAGGAAAACAATACATGTTGGTGGTCGTTGACCATTTCAGCTGTAAGGTTGAAGTGACTCCATCTAAAGATTTTCTTCATCAGACAAGCTATCCCACGATTTGGTATACCATCTGACATAAGCTCTGACAACGGATCAACACTTGTATTAAAAAATTGGCAACGATATCTTGCAACAGTTAAGAATCAAACAGTGTTTGGGAGCTGTGTATCATCTTCAAAGCCAAGGCTTAGTTTAAAGAATTAATGGAACTTTGAAAGCTAAACTAAAGAGAATCTGTGCTAGTGCTAAGTTGAACTGGGTACACGCTTTGCCACTCCCACTTATGAGCATTTGCACGGAAACTCAGAAGCACGCATTCAACACCACATGAAATGCTAACAGGTCGACCTATGCCTGAGCCACAGTTAGGGTGACCAGATCCCAATTTACCACATGTGGGACAGGGACTACATCTGCGTGTGACAATGTGGGACACCAAGATGTCGTGGTTGTCTTCAATAATTAATTTTAAAAGTCTACCAGTATTCTGCTCAAGTATATGATATTTTATTTTAATGCAACTTTCCCAGGTTCATGTAAGATAACAACAAAACCTTAGCGCAACTCCAAACACCACAACATTATAGTGTTTGTTCTGAACAATGATGAACCACATATTCAAGTACAAGATGTAGGCTACTGAAGAAGGCTCCATTTGCCCATAGGCATAGACAGTAATAGACTAATTAGGCCTACACCAAAAATGCATTTTAAATTATCTGTATTAACCTGTTACTGAACAATGCCACCTTGTGGTGATAAAGGTGCCACAAGGTAAAAAATTTGGCCCTACATAAAACAATAGATAAATATAAAGACTGCATTTCAGAAAAATCAAGTGCCACTGTCAATAAATGCGGGACATTATCTCAATTTGCGGGACGTGTGAAAAGTATTTCAAATGCGGGACTGTCCCGCACAAAGCGGGACATCTGGTCACCCTAGCCACAGTTAAGGGGCCCTTACAAGGGTCCCCTGCTTAAACAATTGCAGACAAAGCTGAAAGACTATATGAAACAACTAACTGCCATCCATAAGTCTGTCTATTTGCAGGAAAGAGGGAAAGAGCTGAGAACTGACCAAGGCATAGAGAGGCTGGTGGTACCAGGAGAACAGGTGTACATTAAGGCCTTCTGGAGGAAGTGGCATGAACCAAGACAAGAGGGTCCATACATGGTTGTGTGAGCAACACAGACAGCAGTCTAAGTGGAGGGAAGCACAACGTGGTATCATCTGAGCCACTGCAAGTTGGAAGAGAATGACAACCAGAACATTCTGATGTGGGTAACAGGAAATCTGGGACAGGGAAGTCAGAGTTGAAACAGTTGGTGAGAACGCCTAAGATCCTGAACGTGAGCATCCAAGAAGTGACTCAGCCACCTTGGATGGTGGGTGGTGTAAATGGGTGTGGTATACTGTTAAAGAAATAACTTCTAGTGAGTGTATAATGTGTGATTGTCTCATAAGACAATGTATGTAGAGAATGACTATGGAACTGGGAGTGCTTTTACACTACACATTTTGATTGGAAATTATGTCTAATTCAATCAGCTGTAACAGGTATGTTTCATGTATCCGTATATTGACAAATCCATGTCTTATTCATCATAGTTTTTAACTTTGAAAGGCTATCACATTTTTGGTATTTCAATTATCAATTTCATTGTTTACTCTACTCAGGAATTTATTTGTGTAATTTTTAATTAGTTGAATTATTCGGAATATATGTGATACTGTCATTCAATAATCTCTCTATATTTATCAATGAGACAATGTTTAGCTTCCTAAAGTCCTTTTCTTCTGTTTGGAAGTCCAAATATTTTCCAAAGAATGGAAAGAAGGAAAATAAAGATTTTGACTTCAAAACAGAAGAATAGGACTTAAGGAGGGTCAGCTGGCACTATTTCATTCCAACTGCTCTTCCTCCGCTGCATATATGAAAAATAATGACACATGATTAATTCTTCCGTGGTGCATCGAACTGCATGTGTATGTGATACAGTGTAAGACTCATTTCAGCCACAAGGGTTCAGGAGTGCACAGGTCAAAAGTGTTCACATGATCTGAATTCATTCATGTCACAGCCCGAGGCAGTCTTTGATTTCTGGCTGTTTTTAGCAGTGAAAGTCATCTGGATACTGAGCCAGAACAGAATACAGAATAAGAGGCTTAACAAGAAGCTCCAAGCATTACAGCATTCCCACTAATGACCAGGGAAAATGTTCATTTGGATATAAAGATGCATTTAGGGACCCATTAATAGACAGATGTTAAGACATTGTAATGATCTTATCTATATCCTTAACTTATCCCCAACTACTTATCTATAACATAAACTTGTCATTTCTTATCTATAATGGTTGCAAAGGGACGTGCTTTTGACAGATAATGAGTGCATATCCTTTCTACATCATATTATTATTTCGTAATATGGTGTTGTATCTTTGCGTTTTCTTTAAACATTTTAGGTCTTTTTAAAATAATTTTTCTTCTGCTTGTTAACATTACTACCACTATTACTGGCACTGCTATCACTAGTAGTACAAGAACACACTGTTAAGACTCAGTAACAGAGGTAAAGGGCTTTAGGAGGGTCTAACCCTCCCTACTGGCAATGTCCCATCCAAATATATGCTCCCTGTTGTTAAGAATAAAATGAGAAACAGGTATGGACCTAAAAGTTGATTTTATTCAGCTGTTCTTGTCTCACACTTATGAACCTGTGAGAAAATAGCTGGGAGCAAACACGCTAAATCAAAGTGTGTCATACAAGTTTCAGCCACTAGAGATGAGGAGTGCACAGTTTCTAAAGTGCTCATTCAAGCTGCACTACAGGAACCCTGTGGAGGTTTTCATCACTGGTGGAACTGTGGAGCAGTTTTCATGAATGGGTTCCCCTTCTGTTTGTTTGTGTCTTGTGCTCTACTGGCATGAGCACCAGGATACACATGCATGTGCATCAGCATGTGAGTTACATGATACAAATTCCTGCTGACAGTTTCACAGCACTCCATTGATGAATGCACCAAAAAACAGCATTCACTATCACCGACCTGCTACGTGCATATGGATGTAAGAAGTAGATGTAAAAATCCCTTGGAAACATTTCATGAGGAAGAAAATGCTTTATGTGGTGTATTATTGAGGTCTAACAAATGTGTTTCAGTGAGAAAAACTACAAGGGAACATCATTCGTTTGCTTCCCAAAAAAACCCACAAGGTGTCTTTAAGATTATTAAAATGTCTTAACATCTGTCTTTTAATGAGTCCATGAATGCATCTTTATATCCAAATGAACATTTTCCCTGGTCATCAGTGGGAATGCTGCATTGCTTGCAGCTTCTTGTTAAGCCTCTTATACTGTATTCTGTTCTGGATCAGTATCCAGATGACTTTCACTACTAAAAACAGAAATCAAAGACTGCCTCAGGCTGTGACATGAATGAATTCAGATCACATGAACACTTTTGACCTGTGCACTCCTGAACCCTTGTGGCTGAAATGATTCTAACACTGTATCACACATGCATACAATTCGTTGCACCATGGGAGAATTAATCGTCTTTCATTATTTTTCACATATGCAGTGGAGGAAGAGCAGTTGGAATGAAATAGTGCCAATTGACCCTCCTTAAGTCCTATTCTTCTGTTTGGAAGTCAAAATGTTTTGGAGATTTGGAGGTTCATTACTTCCCCTCCATACATGTTAGTGGTTTTTTGCTTTTTTCAAATTTTTTTTGTTTGTTTGCTTTTTACATAAATCTGTGTCTTTTACAACTTCTGTTTGGGGTGTTTACATGACCAGATATGATAGATGAAAGTGGAGAGAAAAGCAAAATGTGCATGTATCCACATGCACATTTTGTGCATGAGGGGTGTTGGTGGAGTGGTGACATCCCCAGCAGCCACCATCACTGACCTGTTTAAACTGCTCAACCATCTAAACTGTTGAAACCAGTGAACTCCTTCTGCTGACTCAGTAGCAGAAGGGCTTTAAGAGTGTCTAACCCTCCCGAACCCCAACCCTTTGACGATGTTTCATCCAAATATATGCTTCCTGCTGTTCCCATGCTAGTTGAACAAATAATATTAGTGTGCAGATTCTGGAAATGTGTCTGTCTGTTACTTAGCAACTCCGTTAGCTTGTGGGTTAATTTAAGCCAGTGACCGAGATATAACCGAGAGAATCCGGTCATTTTTCAAAATAAAATATTTTTCAAAAATAAAAGCTCGTTCAGATTCAGATAATAAATAAAAAGGAAGTAATTAATTATTTCTTGTGCGG
Organism: Chelmon rostratus; assembly: GCF_017976325.1. Lineage (NCBI taxonomy): Eukaryota > Metazoa > Chordata > Actinopteri > Chaetodontiformes > Chaetodontidae > Chelmon > Chelmon rostratus. The sequence goes on from NC_055671.1 coordinate 93,075, forward strand.
CCCGGTACCAATTGATAAACGGACCGGTACCGGTCCGCGGCCCAAGGGTTGGGGACCACTGTCCTACACGGAACTGCCAAGATAGGGAGTAGTGGAGTACTGAATTATTTGGACACCGCTTATGTTAAACACATTCTACAAGGAAACAGTCTGTTTAGAGGCGGGAAGTCTGTGACAAATAGCGATTTTCCAAGCCTACTATAAACAAACTCAAATTTACATTTAGGTGGATTTAAACCCCATTTCCCTTTCAGACAACTTCAATCTCTAGCAAACGTCTATTCAATCGTTTTTTTCTCTCTGTGCGTTTGAGTGTAAATTTCCCCACCCTTTACTTTTACGTCACTCGAGAATTACTTTGGCTTTGATAGGCCCGCCGCAAGGACTCCACCTCTCCCATTGGTTTCCATTACGTCAATCACGGTCACTTGAGTGACTCGTGTGGGAGTTCCCTCGAGCCGGAGATGGACGTGAGAAGGCTTTTATCAAGCGAAAAGAAGGTAAGAAAGATGTTATATAGGCAATCCCTTCCGTAAACAAAGCAGAGAAGGGACGGAAGTGTAGTGTGCCGAAAGTTTGAAGCTGTTAATAAAAGTGGGACATAATGTCTCGACACGTCGTTGGAGAAAAAATTACTTGACAACATGAATCTTGATTAATTTTTTATATGTATTTATGGAAGCACGAAGAGGCGCTGGGATCATAACGACTTCCGAAGCCTGTTTTTATCCATCTCTTAAAGAATTCCGGTTGCGTTGTCGGTTCGTGATGGAGGTTTATCATTTAACTACATCAGTATCTTTGCTGCTGAAGTAACAGGACGCTAATTGATGAAAAACATTTTCTGTGTGTGTGTCTGTGTGCGCGTCTGCGCTACCTGTGGTGCGTGTCTGTCAAACACTATTCCCTCCAGGCTATTCCAGGACAGAGTCAACATTTTTTTTAATCTATGTCACACTTATCTCCCTTTTGTCCTAATTATTCCAGTCTGGATTCAGATCCTCTCCCGTCTCGTGCTCTGTTGCTATGGAAACCCCCTACCCCATTCCCCACCATCTATATTTATAGTAACCTATATTTGCCAGTGGTAGGACTAAAAGGGTCCCTCTGCCCATAAAAAGCTCTCTGTAATATTTCAGAGAGCACTGACATGCATTACTAAAACTTCTGTTACCCAGGTGATACATGTCATAGGCCAAATTTGGGGTCCTTCATTTACCCTTAATCAGGTGAGGCAGATGCAAAAATTGAGGGGGGGCATACAAGCATGTCTTACAGATCTGAAAGACCATGTAACTGGAAAACTGCTTTACAGGAAGATTTGTAAGTAAAATCCACCTGTCTCCTGTATTACTCACGTAGATTTGTGCCAGACAGAACATCTACATCTCTTTTACACAGTAATATCTCCACTCTGGACCCAAGGTATGATGCACTCTTCTAAAATTAAACACTAAAGTCTTGATTGTATAAAAATTTTCAACCACAAATGAGTGCCAATTTAAAGGACTATGCCAGTGGTTGTTATATGCCATAATCCATTAACTACAATTAACATACTAGTCTAGATTACTACAAACCATTTTAAAAAATATTACAGATTTCAATTTTTTTTCCTACATTTAGTCAGCTCAGTTGTATGCTATGAAAATCCATTTCCTTCCAGGCATTTGAAACTTGCTTGAGAAATGATGCAATAACAACCCACTTCTTCTCACAAAAGTAGATCATTATGGCTAGTTGCTATTTTCCATGTCCACTCCTCAAGCTGTCCCCATACTGAGGTTATAGTTTCAAGGGATTATTGTCACTACAGAATTTTCCTTTACAGGACCCGACATATACATTCTAAAACTGCAAGCTAGTGATGCGCTTCAGTCATAGGATATTTTCTCACATGAGCATATGATCTTTTTCAAACGCTGTACAGTCACTGAAGCACTGTGTGAATCAACACGGTTTAGCCTATGTGCCTTTGTCTTAAGTTTAGAAAGCAGTTATGTAGAACCACTGTGTGTTAAGATGAAAGACTGAGTGGAATGTGATTGAGCGTGTGTAGGCTGCTAAAACATTTTGCACATTATCTTTTATCAGTTCAGACATATTTGAGGTAGCTCAATATCCCAAGTAATAAATTTGCCTGTACAATCTGTGCATCATACAACACCGTCTATCCTCAGTTCAGACAAGGAAAAACTCCCCAAAATAAACTTCATAAAGAGTAACAGAAGGAATCCTTCTCCCAGGCTGAACAAAATGCAATAGTTGTCAGGAGTAAAGAATTGACAAAAAACGCAAAATTACAATAGTCATGTGTAATCAGTGCCATTAAATACATTTTCAAAGCTCAGACCCAGTGAAACATAATTGACCTCCAAGAAAGAAGAGACTTGCTTATAATTTGGATAAAGCAAATGGCAAAATAGAACGCAAATGCTGAATGATGTAAACATGTTGCTGACGAATGCTACTCACTTCTCAACTAACTAAACAGAAAATGATTTTGTTTACATTTTTATGCTAGGATTAATTTAGTGACAAATGAAAGGGAAACCCTGCATGCAGTGTGTTAGCAAAGTGTTGTTCCACTACCAACCTTGCAATCGTTTGCATTCCCTGGCAATATCTTTTTCTTTTCTCTTGCAATAAATGTTGCATTCTCTTGCAATACTTTTCTTCTTTCATTCCTTCTGAGCCATATGTATATTTCCGCTCATCTTCTCCCAGTGTAAAGCCTTGCTAAATACGGATCAGCTCATCGAGTTTTACTTTGAACTGGGCATTACTATGCTGATACAGTAGTATCTGTATACTGTTCAATTGGCATGATTATGTAATTAGTGAGAGTAAACTTGAATGAATTCTTGGATCAAGTGGTCAAGAGGAGAAAGGAGTATGTTAATCTGCAGGATTTGTCAGTTTCATTCTTGACCAGTTACTGGACTCAAAGCAAATGCACAGATACAGATGGATGTATTCTAAATATAGAAGAAGAAAAGAGGATGTTCATTTGATTGTGAAAGAGGTGGATCCCAGAAGGTTTCACTGAGGAAAAGGAGACATCTCCAGAGGAGTAATACTTCTCAAAGGGACCAAATTTCATCTGGCATATTGACTCTTGTGATAAAGTCAAGCCTTTCAGCATTTGTGTTAATGACTACAGGTGGGGCTTGGCCTCCTCACCTGAGCAATCAAGACCCACCTACTGCAACAGTTTATAAGCACTGGCTCCTCACCCAGTATTCGTTGTATTGTCAGTTTCTCCACGTGGTGCTTGCTCCTGCCTGTTTGCCTGCATGCCCTGTTTGTCTGTGTCTAGGGAAAAGGATTGGCTCTCCACTTGTTTGGCCTACTTGCCCTCGAGCCTCACCATTATTCTGCAGATACATTTACACTGCCTGTTGTTACCAGATTCAGTGTTGTTCCTTTGTGTTGTGCGTTCCTGTCTGTGTGAGTTTTTCCCTGCGATTCTGTGATCTTGGATTTAGATTTTGTTTCCTTAACTTTGCCTGTATTTGACTCCCTTGGTTTAGATTTTGTTTGCCTTAGCCTAGGGCTGCACGATTATGGAAAAAATGATAATCACAATTATTTGGATCAAAATCACGATTTCGATTATAATCACGATTATGCAAAAGTTTTTTTTTTATTATTTTTTATTTTTTTATTGCACTTCTGTAAAAAACAATAATCAATTATCCAGTGCAGAGTGAATGTAGTTTAAGGCCACAAAATGAAACATAACCAAGGAATTTACTATATGAGACAGTTTTTCTCATCCTTTTTTGAATTAACGACCCCTGAGCCACAACATAGGCCTCCATACACCCTCTTGAACCCTACAACACCTCAGTATTATAATATAAAATGGACTAACTGTCCCAAATGTCACTAAGCACCACCTCTAAGCACCACCTAAGCTGTATCCTTCTCACTGCCTCCCTAGGGCTTCCGAACACACCCTGGGACGCTGTAGCATCCCGGTTGAGTAACACTGACCGTCGTCTGACGTCTGCAGGCAGCGAGTTTTAATTTCAAAATCCTCGTCAATGTAATGGATCGTCAGGGACATGTACGGCTCCATGGTCCTACTTGACCATAGATCGGTCGTGGTCGCATAGAACGGGAGATCTGCTATTTCTTTTCGGATTTCCTCCCGGCATTGTTTATACAGCGCTGGCAATGCCACCTTTGAGAAGTAGTTTCTGGATGGCATCTCGTATCTTTTGTCCAGCGTTTTGATCATCTCTTTGAATGCCTCGTTGTTAACTGTGTTAATGGGAGCCATGGCTTTGGCTATATAAATGGCAACTGCTTGTGTTATTTCTTGGTGTCTTCTTGATGTTGATGCATATGGTGTTGCAAGATTAAGTGTAGCATTTATGGTTGTCTGCGCTGGGTGTTTGGGACGGATATGCGGGGGTTTGGGGACTTTTCTTTTCATACACTCGTCGTATTTTCCCAAATGATTCTTCTTTAAGTGGTTATACAGATTAGTTGTGTTCCCCTGCGGAGCGGACACAATTCGCCCACAGTCTTTACACAACACCTGCTTTTGTTTGACATCACCTTTTCTGAATCCGAAATAGCTCCATACAACAGATGTGTAGCCCTTTCGAGGAACGAGCTCAGACTCCTCACCTCCGGAAGATTGATCAACTTCTGTTCCCACTGTCTGTTCAGTCATTTTCACCAGAACTCATCTTTATTTTCACTGATTCAGAAATCGGCTCTACAATGGTCACTCTACCAATCCCTCTCGCTCTCACCACTTGAATTTGACTGGTATGATAGCACCGCGCTAGGCGGAGAGGAGCTGAGTTTAGCTTGCTTGTTGGTGGCTACTAATGCGATGCGGCGTGCTCTATGACTACGGCCGCCCCCTGGTGGCTGGTGGACAAATATACTGTTTTTCTTTATGCTGCAGTCAGAAGAGCGCCCACTTATAAAATAATACAGAAAATGACAAAAAAGGAAAAAAATCGCGATTTTGGCTTTGTATAATCGTGGCGGCCAAAATCGCGATTTTGATTAAATTTCGATTAATTGTGCAGCTCTACCTTAGCCTATTGGATTTTTGCCTTATTTTCACTGGATTTGGCATTTGGGCCCAATCCCTGTTTGACTGTGACGCATTTACAACACTACGAACTAACCAAGACTGAGGGGAAAACTTGGACTTAATACACAGGGGAGGAGAACTAATGAGACACAGGTGAAACAAATCAAACAGTCACGAGGGTGGGAAAACACAAAGTAATGTAAATGATGACACATAAGGTGAACCTTTTTCCTGATATACACAGTGTTCTAACAGTAATGTGTATGGGTCCCTTTTTGGTATGTTTGTCTCACCCTCACTTTGCAGGCTTTGTCTTAATTTAGAGGTGGACAGGAGCTGGAACTCATAGTGTAAAATGTGAGTCGGGTCAGACACAATTATCTGGTGACGGACTGCTCATAAAGCAACTGGAGGGGAGGATGGTTCCTGACCCCTATAATCTTCATGGCAGTCCGCACCAGACTGGCAATCTGTGACCTCGACTGCACAGTCAGGTTGCCGTACCATGCCGCAATGCCGTATCTGATGATACTTTCCAGTGCAGCCCAGTAGAAGAGCAACATGATCCTCTGCTTCACTCCATAGGCCCTTAGTCTGCATAGATAGTAGAGACGCTGTTGGAGTTTGGAGCAGAGGCTTCCAACATGAACCTTCCAGCTGAGTGTGTTGTCAATGTGGACCCCCCGATACCTGTATGAACCCACCTGACTGATGTGTTGGTTCCAAATGACGACTGGCCTGTGGTCTGTGGACTTTGGGTCAAATATCATCTCCTCTGTCTTTCCACATTCAGCACAAGATGATTTTGGTCACACCACTGGACAAATTCCTCTATTTCTGAGAAATAGTCCCATAGGCTACCATCAGCATGCAGCAAGCTGACGATAGCTGTGTCATCAGAGAACTTTATAATAAAGTTCTCTGAGTGTGTTGTTACACAATCATTTGTGTACAATGTGAAGACGACTGGGGAGCTGACACAGCCCTATGGGGAGCCTGTGCTTATCAATCTTGGTTCCGAGAGGGCGCTGTTGACCCTGACTTGCTGTGTGCGCTGTGTCAGGAAGGAATGATACCACCTCAGAATGTAAGAATTCACATTCATCTTCTTCAGTTTTCCCATAAGCAGGTGCGGCTGTATGGTGTTGAACGCTGAGCTGAAATCAACGAACAACACACGTGCATAAGCTCTGGGGTCCTCGAGGTGTTTGCTGACCAGATGAATGACGCTGTTAACAGCATCATCAGTGCCTCAACCCTGCTTATAGGCAAACTGAAAGGAGTCCAAGTGTGTATCTACTTCCCTGAGCAGAGTCACCATCATCCTCTCGAAACACTTCATGACTCTGGAGGTTAGAGCCACAGGCCTGAAGTCATTGTTGACCACAGGACATAGTTTTTTAGCAACTGGAGTGATTACTGATTTTTTCCAGAGACTGGGGATGGTGTATGAATCCACAGATCTCTGGAAGATGGGGTACCAAGCTGTTGTAAGCTCCTCTGCACAGGATTTGTGCAGAAAAGCAGATATCCCATCTGGTCCTGTGGCCTTTTTGGTGCAAACAGATCTGAACATAGATTGGACCCTATGAGGATGAATCACCAGCTTTGGGTCCTGCTCAGTTGTTGGAATGGACCTCAGGACCTCCTCACATTCAGAGGAGAATTCCTGGGTTTCAAATCTTAAATAAAAGTCATTCAGCTCTGTTGCCCTCCGCAGGTCATTCAGGGTGCTGAGACGTTTTTGAGCAGGAGTCATGTTGGTGATTCTCCTCATAGTGTCCCACATTTGTATGGAGTTGTTTGCAGCAAAGTTTTTTTTTTTCCTATTGTCTCTTTGTGTTTCTTTTTAGCTTCCTTGAGCATGTGATTCAGTTCCTTTTGTACCAGTTTGAGTTGAACCCTGTCCTGGTTCCTGAATGCTCTTTCCTTACGGTTGATGCAGTCTTTAACCTCCTCAGTGGTATATGGTTTATTGTTGGGGTAGACAGGTATTTCCTTTTTTGGTATGGTTGTGTCCACACAGAACTGGATGTAGTCTGTGACAGTCTCTGCAGCAGTGTCCACATCCAGCCCATGAAAGATGTTCCACTCTGTGCAGAGGAAACATCCTTTAAGGGTCTCGATGCTGTCCTCAGTCCAGACCTGAACAGTCTGTGGTTTGCTGCATTTGAGGGCTGTTTTGTAGGTGGGGATGAGATGTATTGTCTTGTGGTCTGAGTTCGAGAGTGGGGTTTTGGCTCTACTCACATAAGCGTTCTGCATATTACCAAAGCATTTGTCCAGGATTCTGTCTCCTCTTGTTCCACATTTCACATTTTGGTGAAAACCTGGGAGGGACAGTTCCAGTTTGTAGATATAGCTTGTTGTAATATAGGCAGCTGCGCTGGCAGCATTCCCGCTGGGGGGGACGTACACAGCGCAGAGGATGATGTTCCCAAACTCCCTCTGCAGATAAACAGGCCTCAGAGTCAGGAAAAGAAGCTCCACGTCGGGGCTACAGTTGGTCTCCCGCACCGTGTGCTACCAGCACCAGTTGTCATTGATGTACACGCAGACACCCCCACCTCTGTTTTTCCCAGACGTCTCTGTCCTGTCGGCTCGTATGAGAGAAAATCCCTCGATCTCACACAGATAGTAAACACCATGGCGGAGGCGTCCAGCTCGTCCAGCTTGTTCTTTAAGGACCTCACATTGCCGGGTATCAGAGAAGGCAGCGCAGATCTGCACCCAGAGGTTTTTGTAACCGTAGACAGCGAGAGAGTGGCGAAAAAAAATGAGTTAGGAACTCTAAGTAAGACAGTTAAGAAAGTTATAGTTAGAAAATTAAGGTCGAAAAACTGCAGCGGTCAGCGGAGCCCAGGTCGCAGAGATGCTGCGCCACCGAAACCGGAAACCGGAAGAGAATAAAACACTTCACAAGTGACACGTATGCATGTATTGCTTTTTTTGCATTTAAACTTCAAATACAAAAATAACACTGTACAGTGGCGACACAATGTATAAAGAATATCTTAAAATAAATATATATGTGTACATATATATATATATATATATATATATAAAAGTATATATGTCAGGAAGAGTAGAACCCAAACGCAGACACAAGTGGCACAGATATAAGTTACCAAATTTATTTAACACAATGACAACCAAGGAAAACCAGAACTCAGGGAAGTCAAGAACTCAGACACACAAGGGTAACGGGGGTTCACACACAACGAACAAAGACAACACTGGGGAACATAGACTAACAGAAACACGCAACACAATGGAGCTAGGGACAAGACTAAGACAACACAAGAAACTCACTAACACAAAACGTGGCAGGACTATTGACAAAGACAAGACTAGAAACTCACTTGCATAAACTGTGGCAGAACTATAGACAAGACTAAGAACAAACTATCAATGTATGAAATAAAGAACAGAAAACGCTCCTGAAGGAGGAAGAACAAACGGCTATGAAAGACCTTAAAAACCAAACTAACAGAACAACAGAAACAAAAATCACTCCTGAAAACACAGAGGAAAATAATGCTATAAGAAATAAAATAACAAAACAGAACAATCTAACAAAGAACTGAAAATCAGCTATATCTAGCGATACAAAACGTCCAGTTTCCTTATTTTGGACATCCTGCTGCGCCTATTTACCACACACACGCGCACACACAGACCACACAGAGGCACGCCCCACGCACACATGTGATTCACAACATAGATAGCACATGGAGATAAATTAAACATTAGTGTAAATGAAATCTCTAATATTACAATCTGTCTTGCTGACGTGACCCAGGCAGAACAAACGTCCAACATGATGTTCAACAACTTAGCCTACAGGCAGCGCCAGATTACCGGGAAGCTCGAGTCGGGAAGTGTCTCGGGCAACTAGCAAGCCGGTGTACACAAATCCTGGCGGTTTACAACCTGATTGAGTGACAGGGGGGACGGCCAATCACACAGAATCGTCAGAGCCAATCGAGGAGTGTGTGGGCGGTCTAAACAGGCTTCAGCTTCAGCAGCTGTTTTCCGCTTGGTCCTAGTGCCTGACGAGTCTCAGTTTAATATGGTGTAACACTGGTTTTGGAGGGTAAAAACTGCAGGGGACAAAAACGGCATTTCGAAAAAGTGCAGGGGACATGTCCTAACTGTTAGCCTGTCATCTTGGTGCTGTCTTTTTAAATATGATTCTCTCTCTACCTTAGTTATTTCATGCTGCCGTTATGCAAGCGTTCATGCTGCAGCCATTCCAGTGCAAATCACTGTGAATGTCAAGTGTTCATGTGATGTTTTCATTTAGTTCTTATTCTGTCGCAGGCCGATGTCCGACTCAGCCTAGGAGGAAAAAAGTTTGTTCTTCCCTCATTCTCCTGCTCTCACACAGTTTGTGTGCTATGCCTGGACAGTCCGCTGCAACACAGTGATGCAACTGGAGTTATTCCCCTTGTTTTTCCGAGTTGGCCTTATTTTGGAGGTCTTGAGTAATAGGTAGTTAAAACACATGCGTAGCGCATGAGAGAGAGAGAAGGATTCACGCTCGAGGCCTTCCCGTGAAGGGTTCTTACCACCTATCTGTGTCCGAAGGAAGTGCTCCCCTCTGCTGAAAACATAAAAATCAGTCACCAGCCAGTCAAAATCAATGCAGACCTCATCATGCTGGTCATGGTCATCCAACATCATTCAGCAGTTTGGGTCATTCCTGACTTCATCACTAAACACTGCAAATCACAAACAACAGTTGAATTGTGTGTTTTGTGGTGAAGTTTTCACAGGTGCCCTCTGTGGGTTGAGGAGATCCACAGCATTTCTCCCTAGTCATGGAAGTAAAAAGTTTTGTAGAAAAGGAAGCAAGACTGGCTAGAGGACTTTCTGTGTCTCAGTAATCTCTTGTTTTCTCTATAGGTGTCATCGAGGAGTTGTAGAATATTTTAGTCTATATTTGTAACGTTTCTTTCAATTACAATTGAATAATAACAATAATATCAATAATAATTGTGTTGAAGTGACTTGAATTGAGATTGTCAAGTGCCTATGTAAAGGTGCTTCCTCTGTAAATGTGGTTTGTGCTGATTCTGATATACAATGCATTTAACTGACAGTGGTGTTTCACTTTACGACTATCTTCTGCTCACTGTCCCCTTCTGATTTTATTTCCTGTTAATTTCAGTCATAGCTAGCCTCAGGACATCATTTATGTAACTGATTAAATTTTGAATTCAGATTATTGTCAGACATGTGACATGAATCTGGTCATTGTAGGCCAAATAGACACCCTATTCTTAGCATCCAGTCATTGTGGTCAGTAAGCATTTAAGTTTGCTGGTAATTCTTTCTATTCATTGTTCTCATTCACTATTTTGGTAAGTGCAATTGCTCTTTTCCATTGTACTTTAGTAAGACATAACATATTCATACATTCATGATGTTTGGGTTTCTGGTATCTTGATGCTCTCTGTCTCCTATTTGATTCTTCTGTTATTTACGGTCAAGGCAACCTCTGCGTTACAGATTCAATCCTGGTGATTATTTTCACTCAGATCTTGCTGACATCATACAAGCCTTTGGTAATTGCAGCTTACATAGGTCATTATTTAGTCATTTCTGATTTGTCAGTTGTCTGTCAGTTGCTAATTCATCATTAAATTTTACTAATTGCGCCATTGTTATTGAATCTACAATTTGCTATGTCGTCATTGCATCTGCTATGAGCTACATCCATCCATCCATCCATTTTCTTCCGCTTATCCGGTCGCGGGGGCAGCAGTCTAAGCAGGGATGCCCAGACTTCCCTCTCCCCAGAAACTTCCTCCAGCTCTTCCGGAGGGACCCCAAGGCGTTCCCAGGCCAGCCGAGCGACATAGTCCCTCCAGCGTGTCCTGGGTCTTCCCCGGGGCCTTTTACCGTTGGGGCATGCCCGGAACACCCTCCCAGGAAGGCGTCCAGGAGGCATCTGGGAAAGATGCCCGAGCCACCTCAGCTGGCTCCTCTCGACGTGGAGGAGCAGCGGCTCTACTCTGAGCTCCTCCCGAGTGACAGAGCTCCTCACCCTATCTCTAAGGGAGCGCACCACCACCCTGCGGAGGAAACTCATTTCAACCGCTTGTATCTGAGATCTCGTTCTCTCGTTCTGCCGGAGTCCAACGTGCACTGGGAACAACTCTGACTTACTGCCGGCAATGCGAACCAAGCCCCTGCTCAGGTCATACAGAGACTGGACGGCCTGTAGCAAAGGGCCCCAGACTCCATACTCCCGAAGCACCTCTCACAGAATGCCACGAGGGATACGGTCGAATGCCTTCTCCAAGTCCACAAAACACATGTGGACTGGTTGGGCAAACTCCCACGAACCCTCGAGCACCCTGCGGAGGGTGTAGAGCTGGTCCAGTGTTCCACGACCAGGACGAAAACTGTATTGTTCCTCCTAAATCCGAGGTTCAACTATCGGCCGAATTCTCCTATCCAGTACCCTGAAATAGACTTTACCAGGGAGGCTGAGGAGTGTGATCCCCCTGTAGTCGAAGCACACCCTCCGTACCCCCTTCTTGAATAGAGGGACCACCACCCCGGTCTGCCAGTCCAGGGGCACTGTCCCCAACTGCCACGCCATGTTTCAAAGGCGTGTCAACCAAGACAGCCCGACAACATCCAGGGACTTGAGGTACTCAGGGCGGATCTCATCCACCCCCAGTGCCTTGCCACAGAAGAGCTTCCAAACTACCTCAGCCTGAGTGGTGGATGGGCCAACCTCTGGGTCCCCAGCCCCTGCTTCCTCTACGGAATGGCAATGGGATTGAGGAGATCCTTAAAGTATTCTTTCCACCGCCCGACAGTATCCCCAGTCGAAGTCAACAGCTGCCCACCTCCACTATAAACAGTGTTGGCAGGGTACTGCTTCCCCCTTCTGAGGCGCCGCACGGTTTCCCAGAATATCCTTGTGGCAGACCGATAATCCTCCTCCATGGCCTCCCTGAACCTTTCCCATACCCGAGTTTTTGCTCCCACAACCGCCCGTGCCGCAGCACGCTTGGCCTGCCAGTACCCGTCAGCTGCCTCAGGAGTCCCACGAACCAACCACGTTCGATAGGACTCCTTCTTCAGTTTGACGGCATCCCTTACTTCCGGTGTCCACCACCGGGTTCGGGGATTACAACAGGCACCAGAGACCTTAGGTCCACAGCACACATAGTGGTCTGCTGGTGAGGTAGTCAATGGTCCATGCAGCCAGGTGGCAGTCTACTTCAGCTCCTTCGAGCTTCCCCCTCAGCAGTAATGGCTGGATTGTGTTGTAAGTGCTGGAGAAGTCAAAAAACATGACCCCCACCGTGCTCCCACCGCTCTCCAGGTGGGGAAGAAATTGATATAGCAGGTAGATGACTGCATCTTTCCTACCAATGCCTGTTCAATATGCGAACTCTAGGGGGTCCAGCTCACTGCTCACCAGGTGATGGAGGAGGTTAAGTTTAATCTTCTCCAAAGTCTTCATCAGGTGGGAAGTTAATGCTACCGGCCTTAAGTGGCTGGGCTCTCAGGGATGCACGGTCTTTGGAACTGGAACTACACAAGAGGTTTTCCACAGGGCTGGAAATCTCTCCAGACAGAGGCTCAAGTTAAAGCTGTGCGGAACAACCCCACAGAACTGATCTGCACAGTCCCTCACCAATCTGGAGTTGATGCCATCAGGTCCAGTAGCCTTCCTCGCTTTCATCCATTTACATTTCGCTGATTGCTACATTGTAATTGCATTCTGCTAATTGCTCATCATAATCACGTCTGCTAATTGCTACATCATTGCTGCATTCTGTCAACTGCTGCATGTCAGTGCCTTTGGCAAGTGCTGTCATGCTTGTGGTCTTTGTGGCTCGTCCAGAGTTGGCAACATTGGGTACAGTGCACCCCTCTAGAAATACAGCAGCATTAAGTATTCGTGGGGCCTTTGATGAACATCACCCCAGAATGCAACACCAAAATGTATTGATGAACTGAACTAAAGGAAGAGTGGCTAAGAAGCAAACCAGGTTCCTGTGATAGTAAAGTTGTGACTCCTCACAGGGCTGGTCTGTGATTTAATCACAGAGGTCTGTTAACTAATGTAAAATAGTTTGTCTCAACTCAGATCTCACTATCACTGAAGGGCAGACACTTCTACACTTCTACAGCTATTTTCCTATGGCAATTTGTTATCCTATAGCAATTTGTTACAGTGCAAGCTTGTATATAACTGGTCGTTGCTGGCTATGTATTTTGTCTCATCTGTTATTTAGCGTACTTCCTAATGACTAATTCCAGGTCAGTACTAGTGTTTTTTTTTGTTGTTGTTGTTGTTGTTAGGTCAGTACTAGTGTAGTTTTTTTTTTTTTTTTAATTAATTGATTGCTAGATTTCAGGTCTCCAATGTCTTACTAATGGTCGTATGATCACAAAGTGGTAGGTAATGGAGACATTATTGACTCAGCCTAATCTTTCCTAAGCTTTCACTCTATTCTATCACTCTTGCACACCAGCCATGCTGGCTAAGCTCAACTTTTTAACAATCCAGATGAATGCAGAGCTGACCATTTGCTGGCTCATCTATACATTGTCAACAGGGCAAACCATGTTTCCTTACATCTGGAGAAGATTTGTAGAATTAGATTTAGATATTTCATTGCAGACAAGGCATCCCTTCCTTTTACCATTTACCATTTGTGTGTATCAGTGTCCAAAAATGATGCTATTTGAGCCCTGACAGTAAACCAGAACAGTAAAGCTAAAAAAGTATACATTAAATCATCTGCAAGAGCACTTTCCTTACAAAATTCAGTGTAATGGAGTTCCCAGCATTTATACAGGGTGTCTCCTTTTGGTTGTGGTCAATTGAGCACATAGGTCAGGTTTTAGGTGTTACCAGGTGGAAGGGGCAAACAGTTTTTGACCATCACGCCAGAAAAAAACTTTAGAGTGAAGTATTGGTGAAATTTATGGACTCTTTCAATGGAATATTGAATGGACAGTTGAAGATCCTGTGTGGCAAGTAGTGCTGTGTATACTACTACTCACTACTGTAAACATCCTTCAATCTGATACATGATATAACCTGTGAAATATTATATTCACTTTTACTTAAATACTGCATGCAGTATATTTTTATTTCCACAGTGACACACACACACACACACACACACACACACATACACACACGTACATAAAATGTACATATACTGTATATAGTCAACTTTTTTGTATTTTTTATATTCCATTACCTTTAATATTGCTATTTTTGTTGATGCTGCCTGTAACACCAAATTTCCACAGCTGGGGAATTATAAAGTTGATCTTATCTCATCTTAACCGGTCAAGGCAGATGACGATGAAGACCCCCTGTGTTCCTCATTCCTAGGAACATGGCTAGCCATCAAGCCACCCTCCACCTGGAAGAAGCACCAGCCTAAAGCCAAGTACCCAGCAGACACTATCTTCCTCTCCGACATTGAAATGCCCCAAAGCTCCCCATTCATGGGGAACAAGGAGGGCCATCAAGCCAGCCCCTGCATCAGCCTGCTAGCTCCCTGCCCGTTCCAGTCTCCCTGTCGGCTAGCAATCAGCCTGCCATCCTCCCATCGTCTCCAGTGCCAGTGCCAGAGCCGCCGCCTTCTCCTGAGCCCGAGCTGCTGTTGCCGTTGCGGCTGCCACCCCCTTCTGAGCCCAAGCTGCCACTACTGCCGCCGCCACCTGAGCCCGACCTGCTGCTGCTGCCGCCACTGCCACCTGAGCATGAGCTGCTCCTGCTGCCATCCCTCCTGTGCCCGAGCTTTCCTTGTTCTCTGCGCCACAGCTTCACTTGCCTCCTGTGCTGCGTCCTTCCAACATGGCTAGCCATCAAGCCACCCTCCACCTGGAAGAAGTGCCAGCCTAAAGCCAAGTACCCACCAGACACTATCTTCCTCTCCGACATTGAAATGCCCCAAAGCTCCCCATTCAGGGGAACAAGGAGGGCCATCAAGCCAGCCCCTGCATCGGCCTGCTAGCTCCCTACTGCTGCCGCCACCTGAGCCCGAGCTGCTGCTGCTGCCGCCACTGCCACCTGAGCATGAGCTGCTGCTGCTGCATCCCTCCTGTGCCCAAGCTTTCCTTGTTCTCTGCGCCACAGCTTCAGTTGCCTCCTGTGCTGTGTCCTTCCCGTCGCCGGCTTCTAGTCCTGCTGCCTTGCCGCCTGCTTCCTGTCTTGTTGTTCAGTTGCCTGCCCCCTGTCCTGTTGCCTTGCTCCTGAGGGAATTATTGGGTCTCTGTAGATAAAGAGTATGGTCTGTAGCAAATCTATATGGAAAGTGTCCTGAGACAATTTCTGTTGTGATTTGGCATTATATAAATAAAGTTTTCTTTAATTAAATTGAAAGCTGTAATTGCTGAATGGACTTCGACAAAGTACTGAGTTAAAGGTGTGAATACTTTTGTAAATGAGAGATGTCAGTTTTTTATTTATAAGATAAGAGACTTTATTAATATCCCAGCTGGGGAATTCGGGTATTATGGCAGTTGGAAAGAAAAAAGCAACAGAAATAGAGAAATACAGATTAAAAATAAAGGCTGGCTATACATATGTAAATTTTATACAAAGGACTATATAAGATAGAGAATAAGTCAAAACATTATATATATTGCTGCAAAGAACTGTAAGAAAAATATACTGCCAACAATTCTGAAGAATTTCCCAGACTTTACACAAATTGCACATGGTGGATAAAGTGACTACGGCATTAATACTATTGCAAAGAAATAAATATGTATATGTCACAGTAGAATACTATTATGTACTGATATGTGGAGTACTCAATGAGAGTGGAAAAAAAGCAATATTGCAAGGGAGTAGGTGTATGATAAATCACACATCAGTGCAAAAAACAGTCTGAATATGGAAATCAGTGCTAAATTAAGCAACACTCAAGTTGAACGCTCTGACAGCTGTTGGAATGAAGGACCTGCGGTAGCCTCAATGGTGTCCAGAGGGCAGTCCAGGACAGAACCAGCCCAGAAAAGTGAAGGGATCTGAATCCTTTCTTAAGCAACTGTGTATACTGTAGTCATGTATTTTTATTATTTCAAAGGAGAAGTACCCTGATATTTAAAATGTGTGCGTTATCATTGTATCTCCAAAAAAATAAAAATGTTATCACAGTTTCAAGATGTCAAGCTCATTTTGAAAAAATCTTGTTTTGTCCAGGGATAAAATCAGAAAATCCCTAATGCAAAGGTGAAGCCTCAATAGTTTAAGTTTAGATTGTTCATACAATTCAACAAGCGTAGCAGGCATTTGTTTCTTGAAGTTGCGCATTCCAAATATAAGGTCTCTGGCAGATCCCCTTGGTGACTGGCCTTCAGGAAAAAACAGATCCTTAGCAGTTTCCATCATCTATGCAATTGTAGTACTTCTGTCCAGTGCTAGATGCCTCGTTCCTCCTCCATTCACTTCACTTGATGAAAGTCATCATTTTGAAAATGCAGCCAGCCCACCTCAATTCTCTGTGTCGTTTTTGTGGCACTAGTATTTTTATGCCTTGCCATTAGACCGACATTTCGCACAGTATAAGTTTGACTTCGCCAAGACATCCTGCCTTTTTCATCCTTCTTGTGGCAATCTTTTGGCTAAAACTGCTGAAAAGTAATTGTCAAGAGTTGTTATGTAATTACTTTGTCCATTTTCATTTGGTTAATATTTTCTTCTGCAACATGCCTTGACCTTAGGAAGTCATCAAGGTCCTTCTCCATATCTACATAAAACAGTTAAACAGATATTAGTTCAGTCAGTCACATATTTACGTGTGGACATTCTTTATCTTATTTCTGTGACAGGGTGTGGAAAAATATTATATGTCTTACAGTGTCAGATTTAGTATTTAGTAAGTAGTAATTAATGTGTAAACAGGTCAATGCTGTGATGTTCATACTTTAGAGCATGGATGGTGGCCTCTGGGTTGTGGATCACACTGATCATCATCAAGGAAGTCAAATCATATGCATGGCAAATGACAAAAGTCTGGCCTTGGCAGTCTACATGTCGAAGTATCCTTAACCATTCTTGTTACCTTCAACCTATAGATAGACCTACATGCAATATGTAAAACTAATTTCTTTTTTACATATTTTAACCAGGATGTTTGATATCAACCGCTGCTGTATTCACTTTATCCTCTGCAGGATAACACTGTAACTTTTATAGTGATGTCATTAGCGTTAACATTAGCCAATTTGTTTTCTAGTATTTCTAGTATTCTAAGTTTACCTGAAATCGGCCGCCTGTACACAGATTCTATCTGTAACTTCCCGCCGGGGCACCTAGGATGAAATGATGATGTTGCATCATGGGAACGCAAAGCTGTTGCAAGGCAATGCAGCGGTATCGCAAGGTAACACAAACGTATTGCTGGATAACGCAAATTTTATTGTGAGACAACGTAAAACATATTGTGAGGGAAAGCAAAATAATGTGATAGAATGCAAAACATATTGCGAGGGAACACAAAAAAAAATTCTCACCATGCCCCCAGAGGGGCTCTACAAATTACAGCTGGCCAGGACTGAAATAGATCTGATCATACATCTTGACAGTCATGCTTGTTGGAATAAAACGACCATGACACTTTCCACTGATGGTGAGCAAACAAAGTATGACCTCTGTAAAACCACTGGGAGCTACAAACATTTGTGATTCAGCATCCTGCTGACCTCTGTCTTTGGCTTAAGATACTAATTTACTTAAGTTTGAAATAATATAATTTTCATCATTAAACAATAAAAGAGAACTTGTCATGGGCAACTGAAATGCCAAAATGATATAAAACAGAACTACAATAATTATGTATAGGTTGTAGAAAACAACAAAATAGACAAACAAATTTTTTAAATTAACCATAAGATGCGTTTTTCAGGAAGGTTGGGTTTGGGCTATTTTAAATTATTGATATTACATTGGTATCAGCTCAACTCAGGCATTATCTGAGTATCAGCTAATGTGTCTAGGCAACCAGTTAGGCAGGTTAGATGCCAAGGTATTAATCATTATTGTATAGAAGTAGAGATGGTGAAAATGTTTTGAAGCTTCTGGAGCATTTCAGGTAGAAAGGAAATGTCTACCTGCCGGACAGTAATCCGGTTTCCTTTGTTAAAGGAGTCTGTCTGTCATGGTGTCTAATGCTATGCTGTCTTGTCCCTGCAGATCTGTGGCCAATCACCGTGTGAGTAGCAGGGCAGGAGCATGGCGGATGGTGAGCACAAAACACAGACACGCATTCATCAGCCCAGATCAATAATGTTAATAAGTGTCTAGTTTGTTGTTTGTCTTGGTCAACCTCTCCTCAAACACACACACACACACACACACACACACACACACAAACACATACAGTACATTCTTGTCAGTGAGCTTTCCTGTGTGGCTGGCTGCCTCTTGTGAGAAAACAAACGCACAACTACCTGTCACCCCCCGACCCACCACCTGAATCAAGACCAGATTTACTACCCTTGATGATGTGCCATTGGTGTGTGAATGGTTAAGAGCCTTAATGAGCAGGTGTCTAGCCATCGTATGAATGTGTATGAAAGGGTGAATGCAGACTTGCGTTGTAAAAGTGCTTTGAGAGGTCATCAGACTAGAAAAGTGCGATATAAATACAGTCCATTTACCATTTTTAAAATTCTGGACCTCTATGCTGGAAGTGGACTAATCTTGTTTCTTGAATTTCTTTTTAGATGTGCTACATCTATTCTTAGTTTAATATTGCATCCCAATTCACAGATCACCATTAGCTTTAATTTGGAATTGTGTTTGTGGCCACCTGATGATTAGTCCAATATCCACTTTTCTATTCTTTTAGCCGTTTTTTGTATCTGTCTCAACTAACTCTGAGGGAAATATTTGCCTCCTTACCTGTTCAATCACTCTACTATGTTTACCAGCTGGTTGCAAACTGTGACTGTCTGCTGCTGGTGCTGAGCAGGTAGTTTAGAGTGGGTTTATTGGAACTTTTTCACCGAAATCTGCTGTCAGTGTCAT
Organism: Chelmon rostratus; assembly: GCF_017976325.1. Lineage (NCBI taxonomy): Eukaryota > Metazoa > Chordata > Actinopteri > Chaetodontiformes > Chaetodontidae > Chelmon > Chelmon rostratus. Next base: position 112,169 of record NC_055671.1, read on the forward strand.
GCCCTCCACCTCTGGCTCCACCTAGTGGAGCATTCGTTACCCTGTTTCAAGGACTGTATTGGTTTTCAGTTGGTATTGTTTTCGGTTTAGTAGTAGTGTTCCTCTCTGTCTGGCAGAGGGCGGAAGTAGTTTATTTCTATTTGGTTTTTCCTATGCCCTGTCTGCATAGCGTCTTTTGTTGTAAATAAACCATATATACTGTATTTTGCCCCACCTGTGTCTGCTGTGTCTGTGTCTGCACCTTAGCCTCTGAAACCCTGCATTGTGACAGCCTGCTGCTTAAATGAGACTGAGCCTAGCAATATTGCTGAAACAAGCAAAGAAAATATGTACAGCTGAGAGGAACTGCAAGGTTGTTGATAATTCTGTGTTGGTTCATCACTACAAGTGAACCCATTCCCATACAAGAAATCATTTCAGCCATTGTTGGTACAAAAATCAATAAGTTAAGTTGTGTAAAACTATAAAACTAACAAACAGTATATACAAAGAATGATGAGTCAACAAACACTATATACAATGTAATTTACAATTTGCAGGTGTTTATGTTGACAATCACAGTAAGTGATGAATGCAAATGTACAAAACTGTGTGTGAATGGATTACGACTGTTACATAACCCTAGTATGGATGGCTGAATTTTGTTTCTTTTTGTGTTGCAGCATTCCTCATTGGTAAGGATGCTCATTCTGTGCTGAAGCGTGTCCCTCGAGCCAATGGCTTTCTGGAGGAGTTGAGACAGGGGAACATTGAGAGGGAGTGTGGTGAGGAGAGCTGCAGCTTTGAAGAGGCCAATGAAGTCTTTGAGAACAAAGAGAGAACGGTGAGCTGTAGATTCTAAGTTTAAGAGGAGGTCAGCTTTCTTCAGGAAAGTCTGAAATGAATGCCAGAAGAGTCCAGAGTTAGGTCCAGAGAGCTTTATTCTCTTTACAGATCACAAAGCCCGAGTATGCTCTGCAGAACAAACAGATTTTCTTTGTCGAAACATCACCTTTATGAGGGCATGGATACATGGCATGTCCCTGTGGTCCCATTTTACCTTTTTTTTTGTCTCATTTATACTGGTGTCTGGTGAGCTGTTGGTTTTCCCCTAATACTCCTGGCCTTTGTATTTACTGGAATCTGATGATTTTCAAAACATCCCCAACAATGTAAAAGCTACCTTTGTTTTAGTGGTTCTATTGGTGTCTGGGAAGTCCCTAGGTTTTTAAAAACAGAGCAAACAGAAGAGTACCTAAACAGAGAAACAATCTCTCAGCAGAGAAATGCCATAAAACATGGATATGTGGTTACACCTCTCTTTCAGTAGTCACTGTTTACAAAGTAATTCTCTTCATGCACTTAAGTGCACAAGGCTTTTAACTACAATCTTGCCTGCAGATTGACACTACTTTTGTACTGTAGTGCTGGCACCAGATTCAGAGATGATGAGAGTCAAAAGCAAATTGTAGAACTACATGAAACACCAGGCAAGGAAAACTTTAATGTAAAATCCCTGTCACCCAACCACCCATCCACAGTGGGAGCATCAAAAAGAGACTTATTGCCTAAGTCAGCTGAAGATGTGGCTCTGGTCACCACAGTAAGAGCTGAATGCTGCTCTGGACACTACTCCCACAACTGTTCTGTATGTTGTATCCCACAACATAAAGTTCATAACATGTTAGTTAATGTCATGAACGAACATTAGGTGTCAAGGCAGAAATGTGAAGAATGAATCGTTTCGAGGCCATGGCAGATTTATGGTCAAGCTGACCTATAGAATCCTGCATGAATCCAAGTTTTACTTATCAGTGATTTTATCATGAATGGTCTGTTTCCCATGAAGACGACACAGGGCTGAAGCAAGCTTTTACCTGCTGGTGGTAAGATGTGGAAAAAATGGTTTGCATAACAATGGCAAAAACATTGTGAAAGCACTCTTCATAACTGGACAAGGCCTCAGTGTCCTGGGGAACATCTGGCTTATTTGTTCATTTTATTATATTACCAGTAGCTAATCACACTATTCTGTCTGCATAAAGAATGCTTTGCAAAAAAACATTTTTTATCAGCAAAAAAATTGTGTCCCAGACAAATCTTGGACCTAATGTAACTATTGTAAGAACCGGAGGAGTGTTTAATACAGCCATACTTCCAGTTAAAGGTTTATTTCAGTCAATCAGGCTTATGTTCAGGAAATTCTGTTTAATAAACGAGGTTTAGTAGGTCTGACCTTAGTAACCATTAAAACATATCAGACTAGTCTGGTTTCAGTCAGGTTGGTTTTCATTTAATTAAATTATATTTAACATCTTTTTTTCATCATTTTCATTTATTTCTGTAAAATAAATTACCTGGCTAGTGTCCTATTGGTGTTACGTTTTCTAGAGTATTAGTGCAAGTAGTGAGAGCAGACAAACAGGGCACCTGACCTGGCACAGGCTGCTGGGGGTGACAGGTTTTAGTTGGGAGACATGAAAGACAGGGTGAACCTTCATGGCAGGGGGAAGTCTCAATTTTATGGCCATGGGCTTGATAATAGAGTCTATGACAAACAGGCCCAAGAAACGGGGAGCTTTTTAGGATCAGTTTTGAGGAGAACTCTTACCTAGTTTGTACTCAGGAGCCTCTCTGTGGTAGCGATCAGCTTGCTGTCCTCCTGTCAAGTGGAGTAATGCTGCTTGAACCCTCTTCCAGATTCCACTGTGATGAGCCCACTGTAGCAACAACAGACAGAATCAGGCACAAACAGATCATTAGTAGGACCGTTACCTGGATCATGTTGGTGGCATTAAGCCTTCTTTATGATGAACTCATCTCCCATGTAACGGCCGCCACCACAACAGAAGAGGGTAGGATGGGTGTGGGTTTAGGACTGGTTCCCTCTTTGTTGTGTTGCTTGGAAAGGGCGTCAGGTTCTATGGTCCTTCATTACTGTACAGTCTTTGCATGGACAGTCAGTTTCTTTGTGACAAAAAACCCAGCACCGACAGGAGAGGAAGGACGGATTATATCTGCAGCGAGGGAGTCCTGGATATGTTTCCATAGCTTCCCTCTCTGGAAGAGACAAATTATATAGCTGGCTGGTGGGAAGGGGGGCACCAGGAATGAGGTTGATGACGCAGTTATAGGAACAGTGAGGTGGTAGGGAAATGGCTAACTCCTTGCTGAATACCTCCTTTAAGTCATGGTACTCTGATGGCACACCGAACAGATCTGGGGGAGACAGGGTCTTACAGACTGAAGACACTTTAGCAGGTAACAGGGCTGACTGTAGGCAATGGAAAAGACGGAAAGAACTCCATGCAGCGATCTTATGACTACCCCAGTCAATATGTGGGTTGTGAAACTTGAGCCACAAATAGCCAGGACTAGAGGAGTATGTGGGATGGAGATAACACAACAGATTTGTTAAACATGATTACTGGACAGAGTTACAGTTATGGGTGCCATGGGTATTACATCTGCCAGGAAGTTGCCGTTTTAAAGCATTGTGGTGAATTAAGTGGATAAAGGCTTGAGTGGTAAATCTAGCTTCAATAAAGTTCTCTTCTGCACCGGAATCCAAAGCTTGAACCAGAAAAGAGAGACTGGCAACATCGTCTTACTAAGTCAGGACGGTGTCAGCAGCTTAGGGTTAGAATGGGGAGTTAAGGGTAGACTCACCAGTATCCCCACCGCTACTGGTGAGCCTAATCTTTTGGTGGCACAGAGCAGTTCATTAAGCTGTATCCTGCATCCCCGCAGTACAGGCATAATCCTGGATAATGCCTGGATACAACGTCTCTCCTCCTGGGATAGCTGAACTCCCCCTAGCTGCATCGGTTCATCTGCCGGAGTGGCACCAGCAGAGGATCTCTCTCCTCTGCCGCTGGACTCCTACGTAATCCGGAAGAAAGGGCCACTGATTGGGAGGAAGCAGAGGCAAAGTTAGAGGATCTCTTCATTCGTTTAGTCCTTTGATAAAAAGACATTGCAGAGTGCTTCATTCCACAAGCTTTCTGCTGCCAGTACCCTAAACTTTACTGAATGCACACTATGATTTCCCTGTTTATGGCTCAGTAATCTGCCAGCCACATCTCCCACATAATGTGGAAAATCAAACACGTCCCTGACCTCAGAGAGGAATCCTACATTCATTAAATTGTCTGAGCCTCTTAGCAGCCTCTTAGCAGCCCCATCACATAGCGAAGCTTACAGATCTCAGAAGGAAAGGTTCTGGTTCAGAAATGGTTTCTGACTGATCATGTTGCATAGAAGAAGAAAATCACAACATTTACCGAACTCCCCAGAAAATGGCTCGGGGTTCGTAGTATGGGACTCTCTGACAATAGTCAGAGCCGGGGCTGAGACTGCCTGCAGTAACACAGACTAGACTTAGGGGGAGAGACAGACAGGAGACACAAGAAAACAAAGAGAAAAAGGAGGAGAGACTGCAGATCTTTACAATTGGGCACTTCAATGATATACAAATGTCATTTTGCGTCTTACATATTTTGTACGTTTTTTTCTTACATTAGTGTTGTCTTGAAAATGTGCCAGACAGACACATGTTCACTGTGCAGCAGTACAGAAGAACATTCAGGGAGGAACTTTGGAGAAAACAAAGTGTTTCCAGGCCTGGAAACTAACCCGACTGAAACAGGCTTGTCTGGAGGGACAAGTTTTCCGGGTAACTTAGGTAAGACTTATGTAAATCTCTTTTATGAGACAGAATTTCCTTAACTTTAGCCTGATTGACTGAAATAAGATGGCTTTCACTGATAATCTGATTTGACTTTGTTAAACACCCCTGTGGTTACTGTAGTTCAGTATCACATTTGTCCCCTACCCTGACTTCAGTGTCAGTTTCAGTTATACTCTGACTTTATCTCCTTTGTGTTCCCCAGATGGAGTTTTGGAAAACTCGCAGCATCTACTCAGTGAGCAGCAGCAGCGAGGGGCACTCAGAGCGTGCTGATACTGTCTACATGGTGGTTCCTCTGCTGGGCGTGGCCCTGCTCATCATCATTGTCCTCTTCCTCCTTTGGAGGTGCCAGCTTCAGAAAGCTACTCGTCGACGGCCTGCCTATACCCAGAACCCATTTTTGGCCAACAACCGCAGCGCCCGTAGCCTGCCACACATTCTGGTTCACCGGGAAACAACAGTGCACACCGAAAGCTTGCACCAGGAGTCTAGCTCATGTACAAATGTGGTAGTGAGTGGTTCTGATAGAGGAGGAGGTTCCCAGGCAGACTCCTGTGTTCCCCACCAGCAGAATGCTCTTTCCCTCTATGTCCAGGACTCTTCCCTGTCGGTAGCCTCACAGCTGTCCGGTGCCACACCACCTCCATCTTATGAAGAGGTGACAGGACAGCTGGAAAGTAGTGGTGATGAGACCTCAGCACCTTCATACAGTGACCCCCCACCCAAATATGAGGAGATCATAAAGGAAAAATGAAACAGACAAAAATAATGCTGCTATGGCTGTTGCTATGCCGCTCAGTCTGAAGGACGTCACAGCTGGCAAAAAATCGGTTTCTGCCTCAGTTGGTGCTGCAGGGTGCAGGTTGCTTAAACCCATATATTTTTCGACACAGTATAACACCTTTGTTTCACTCATGGCTGCATTGTCAAGCCAGCCAGCCCAGTGAGTGTGTGTGACACCCAGGATTATTGTTCATAGTTTACCCTAAACATCTTGTTAGATACTTAATTTCTTTGATCTCCATTTTGCTTTGGCAAACTTTGAATGGCATACTTTGTCCCTGGTGCAGCCACAGCAGGGACTGAATGTACAACAAGGTGCTGGAGAGGATTTGGCAAGCAGGATGCTCACTAAAAGCAGGCAGGCTTTTGTGCACAACACAGGGTAGCACTCCGGTATTGAAGTGCCAAGCCACAGCTGGGCTTTTACACTTGCTGGACAGTTACTATGACTGCAAGGTTTTCTTGCCAACAGGCTGGTGCTGTGTCTTATCTGTCGGTGTACATATAGGATCACTCCTTAAACGGCACATACATAGTCAAGAGTGGAAGCGTTGGGATGCTGAGCCAAAGATTTTGTTTAGTTGGGTGTTCTCATGGTTCATTGTTGTTTTAGATTGAAAAGCAGTTTGAAAACCTCAACTTTAAAGGAACGACCCATAATCAACAGCCAAATGGACAAACTTCAGATAAGGTTTTTGGACCACCTCCATACACCAGCTGTACACCACATACACCACTTACTGTACTGCATTTATGTTGGGACTGCAAACTCTCACAGCCAGACAGATTTTCCTCATGGGCTGTGTGGATGGTCATTTAGCTTGAAACAACATTTTATTATTAAAAAAAATACTAATACTTCTGGAAAAAAACAGTTGCGAGCCATTGCCTTATGGTGATGACAGAGAGAGCAGGAAAACAAGTACTCCACTCAAGTGTGTGTGGAACGATTCTCATGAAAATCACCACATTCTTAGTAATCATCTCCTCAGCATTGTGCCATACGGAGGAAAGTTTATTTATTGCCAAATTTACATTGTCTTAACACTTACCATATGTGCTACCTTACTATGAACACATCACCAAGTCTTAGCATCTACCCGTGGACCAAACAGACATCTACTCTGTACAGGCCTATGTACAATTTATGGCGTTGGCTTTGTATTAACAAATTAACGGATATTTTTCTATCCAGGTTTCCTAATTCTTGTATATTTGTTAGTCTGGATTAGTATATCTTCTGCTGAAACTATTAGTAGATTTGTTTACCAACAAAAAATTACAACACAATAGTTTTGATAATCAGTTTATCAGTTTGGTAATTTTTTAAGCAACACGTGTTTCTTAATGAAGTTAATGAAGTTTCTCTTCATTGCGAGGACTTATTTGAGTCTGTTTTGTATAATTTTAAATTGAATATATTTGGGTTTGGGGCTGTTGGTCCATACAATAATTTCTAATGAAAATACTGAGTAGTTACAACATAAGCGCAAATACATATTGCTGTCCAAAGCCGAACACCTACTCACCATGAAAACACGAGTGGAGGCAGTCTGACACAATGAGAGGAATCTGTATCTTTTTATTATGATCCCAAAACCTTCATCTCCTATAACCCTGACCTTCTCTTTAAGCGACTTTCCTAGTAGTGACATAAAATACAGCCTAAGTAGAACTTCTAGAGTAGAATGATCCAAATAAACACAAACACACACATTCACACATGCACAGTCACAATTCTGTGTATGTGCTTTGTGTATCTGAATGCATTTACTGTTTGTGTGTCGATGAACACATATGTTCACGCATGATCACAGAGAGCACAATCAGCAGCTCTACACACCACAGTATATTGAGTTGGTATAGCACATTTATTGCAGTTGGACAGTGGACTGGCCTCAGTCCTGCTATTATATTACAACTTTGCTTGTAGTTGTTACATTGTTACAAGGTGCAGTTAGTGTAGCGGTATAGATGTGTGAACAATAGAGACTAGGAGTGTAATGATACAGTCAACCCAGGATCCGGTTCAATAGACAATATGGGCCTTACAATATATTCAACAAAGTAAGGATGAAAACAAGCTATGGTCTGAAGAGTTCTTATTTCTTCCTTCTTCAGCATGTTTTCAAACCAGTTCTTTCTTGCAGGTCTTCCCTTATTCTTCAGACTCCAGTGCAAAAAAACAATAATAGAATCTCAACATCTTTTAACTTAAAATGTGTTTTTTAAGCATATGCCTACTTTCATGAGACTAAAATGAAAAACAAGAATATATCAGAATGTCTGTAATGTATAAACACTTTCCTCATTAAGATGAAAACATGAGTGGAGGCAGTCTGACACAATGAGAGAAATCTGTATCTTTTTATTATGATCCCAAAACCTTCATCTCCTATAACCCTGACCTTTTTTAAGCAACTTTCCTACTAGTGACATAAGATACAGCCTAAGTAGAACTTCGAGAGTAGAATGATCCAAATAAACACAAATGATGAACACATATGTTCACGCATGATCACAGAGAGCATAATCAGCAGCTCTACACACCACAGTATATTGAGTTGGTATAGCACATTTATTGCAGTTGGACAGTGGACTGAACAGTGCTGACCTCAGTCCTGCTATTATTTTACTTTGCTTGTAGTTGTTACATTGTTACAAGGTGCAGTTACTGTAGCGGTATAGATGTGTGAACACTAGAGATTAAGGGTGTAATGATACAGTCAGATACAGTGTTGGGGTAGTGAGCTACAAAGTAAAATAAGCAATCTGTTACTGTTACATTTTCTTCTGTATTTCTCTGTTCTTTTTGTTGCCACATACACACACACAGGAACTCATCTATATTTTTAGCCTAAGACCATAACATCGGTTTTGTTGTTGTTTTTTCATTAGAAAATCAACCTGATGGCATTTTCACACCTTCACATCCTTATACATGACAGGAAGTAAAGATTTTTTAAAGTGTGTACAGGACAAAATGTGACAAGTGTTCAAATTGCTTTTGTCATGTCTCGTCAAATCTGTGTGTTTTTGTTCACGAGCGTCATGTCTTGTCATACACTTCCTGTTTTATTGTGAAACCTAACGCTCCTCTCGTTTCAGGCCCTTGACCTCCCGGTGTGTTTCCCGCCTGTCTGATTGTCTACCCCGCCCTAATTGTCTCCACCTGTTCATTGTTACCTCGTGTATATATAGTCCGCGTCTCCCTTTGTCCTGTGCCAGATTGTCTTGTGCCTTGTCCTGTACTCGCCTTGCTATCTAGCGTTCCATGATCCTTGTCTTCTGTGTCCCTGTAAGTCTAGTTATCAGTATAGCCTTGTATCTTTTGTTTGCTACTTTGTATCTAGTCAAGCCTTGTATCTTTTGTTTGCTACTTTGTATCCAGCCTTGAGATTAGTTCTACCTTGCACCTTTTGTTAGTACTTTGTTATCGAGTCAGTTTTTGAGCCTTTGCTAGTTTTGTTCTTTATTTTGCCAAATTATCCTTAGCGTTTTCTGTTGTACTTTGTCTCTTTATCAGTTTGCATTTTGCCATTTATCCTGAGCGCTTTGAGTTAATAAAACCTTTTATTTTGAAACTCTGCTGAGCTGTCTGTGGTCTGCATTTTGAGTCCTCAAACCTTGTGCCTCCAGGCTTGTCAGCTTTATCCTAGACTACTGAAAACAGTCTATGTTGTTGGCAACAAAAACACTGATGCATTTTGTTACATTTTGTGCTTGCTGACAGAATGGAAGAGGCAGTGTTGCAAATGACTTCTTAAGAGACTTTTGATAATTTTTATCAGGTGGCGACTGTTGCTTGTCCTTATGATGCCATTGTAGATGATGGAGAATGTTAGTGGTGGTAGCTGTTGTGTAAGCCATTATGCACTCGCAGAGCTTGCAATTTTCCTTCAATTTTCTTTCATACGGGCTGGAAAACCAAAATCATGCCTTGCAACTGACAAAATGTTTCAGAGAGCATCCTCTATTTCCACCTCCTCCTCCATTTTCTTTCAAACATTCGATCACTACAGCCAGTGAACATCAAAGTAAACTACAGGTCAGTCAAGCAAACTGACATTGTTTAACATTAATAAACTATCTACTGAAGTCCTCTGAATTCAAGCTTCACAATGCATATCATATTTTTTAATCACAAAATATCATGTCATGTTGTATTTTTGCACTCCTGCTATATAAATCAAAGTAAATAATTTCAAATAATCTTACAAAGTTTGGAGATGTAGTCTCACCATCACTAGAGACATGACATTCTTTAACACTGATGTTTGGAGCTGCACTGGGTAAACTTCACAATTTGTCCACACGGAGTAGTAAAAACATACAAATACTTTGAGTTTTAAAAGTTTGAAGGATTCATAAGAATAAAGGAGTCCTTCAAACTTTAAGAATGTAGTGTTTGATTGCTGCCTTTTAAGAAACAGGTCATTTTTTCTTACTCTTATGTTTAGATTCATCACTTTGGAGAAGAAGTGACCATGCATTGTACCCTAAATTTGATTGGGTGAATACTAGTTATGGAGTCTCAGTAAGAAAGGAGGGGTTGTCCTGTGTGATTAAGGGAAGAGCCAAGCCATTTTTTTCCATGCAAGTTCTAGATAATTACAAATCATACATAATTTTGCGGGCCATTTTCATATTCAAGCTATACAGTTTTAGATTTTTTTTTTATTTATTTATTTTCCATCCTATAAGCAGGAAAAAAAAACTAAGAAATGTTATTTATAACATTTCAGCAAATTTTCAAAATTTTTCATCTTCTAGCCATAGTCCAGCTTGACAGTACAGGCAAAAACATTTGGGTACACATCAAGCGACTAAAAAATGTTGAAAAAAATAAAAAGGTAGTGACATATACAGATTGCACAGCAGGAAGCACCCTCCAGTAAATTATTTCCACTTTCTTCCTGCTCAGACCAACTCAATGGATGCCCTTTTCATACCCTATCATGATACTATCGCTTTTTACCACTAAATCTGTTTACCTGTGGAATGTTCCAAACAGGTGTTCATGGAGCATTCCACAACTTTCCAGGTCTTTTGTGTTGCTGGCATCAGTACGCGCTCTCAGTGTCATATTTTTCAGTGTAATATGTGGGTGGATGTGCCAAACAGCATGAGATCTCTGTAGTCTCCACCATTTAACTGTATGTGTGTATTACGACAAATCTGTCAGTGGTTTTCAGAGTAATTTACCATAAACCTTTTGTGGTTCCTTCCTCCATATTCTGAATGTCAAGTTATCATTTTCTTCGCTGATGCAAAGCTTTTCCATTTGTCAGTCTGCTCCATGTGGATGTACAGCAGGGTTATCTGTGTGTATATTTTAGCTGCTGTCAGAGAGGTGTTACCAAGAGATGCAGTCATATGCAATCCTTTTTTGTGTGATGCAAGGATGGTTTAATGTCTCTCATGACCTGTTCTTCAACATTTCCAACAATCCTGATGTTGTTTTTGTGGTTGAAGGCAGAAGAGACATTTTAATCTGAAAAATTGTCTGTGTTTTCCACCTATATTGTTAAAGCTTTTCTGACAAACTGATCAAGTACCAATCCCTGGTTATGAGTATCATTGAGCTAAGATGTGTGTAGATTAGTAATACTGTTATTTGGCTGCCTTGAACACATTCACAAACTGGCTGCTGGTGGATTACGAAAAAGGAGCCAAACAGCTGGTGAAATTCTGTTCCATCTGAGATGTAACAGGTAGCTTCACTTTGTGGTGCCGGTCACTCATTCTGAGTGTCAAAGAATGTAGAGGACCTCTGTAAATATTTGAATGCTGTAGACAAATGTAATGTAACTGGTGGACTAAATGTATCTATAAATATGCACATTTTTGAACATGCACAGGTGAAAGGGGCATTATTGAAAATGTACAGGTGTGTAGCATGTCCACCTCCATTTCAAAGTCATTTCCATTCAGTGATCTGTGTGCTATACCTACACTATATACTGTGTCCATATATTATGTATCCATATTGTATGAGTGCATACAAATAAAGAACACTATCTAATTGATGTTTGATATTCATTTTTATTGAAAAGTAAGTTACGGTGTTACCTACTGACAAAAGTTAAGTTGTTCGTTCTTTCCATTACTAAAAATGAAAATCCCTTTTTGATTCATTGCACATGTTGTCATATTGTCCAGAGTGTTTGAAGCCTACTATGTTTACATTTGAATGGACTGTATACTGTCATTGCATAGCCTAGTCTACAGCCCATAATTTGTGACTTCAGGCGAACAACAGGTGCAGTATCCCCTTTATGGTTCTTTATTTATTTATGAGTTCATACAGCATAAGATTTATGTGCAATTCAACTGAAATAAAAAAGTACATGAACATAAATAGAAACTAAGGGTACCTGAGTGTTGTGAAACAGCAACAATCTTACAGGTGGTTCTCCTATTCTACTAAAATTATACTGAATAGGAAGGGGGTATAGGTCATGGTACTTTTAAACATTTTACAAAGGCAACTGAACTTGCTTGAGGTTCTAGAGGATGTTTCACCTCTCATCCAAGAGGCTTTTTCAGTTTTAAGTTACTGGTGGGGAGTCCCAGGCATTTATCCTCTTGCAGGATCCTGGGGTCAAGGAGGATGAGGAGCGTAGATAGCCTGATTTGTAGCTTAGCAGGAGGTCGTTGGTGACTTTGAGGAGAGCTGTTTTGTTCTGTGTCTTTTTGCAGTCTTGATGAAGGCCCAGTTAAGGTAACAACATGAGTGCTTGCCTGGTGTGTTCTTGCTCCTTCTCCTAGAGTAGAAAAGGACCATAAACGGAACAATATCATCATACCATACATTGCAGGAGCATCAGAAAACACCACATCCCTGTGCATTTCAAGCCCAGTAACACCCTGAGGCAGAAACTGCTCCACCTTAAGGACAAAACACCCAGGTACAAACAGAGCAATGTGGCGTATGCAGTGCAATGCAGCGAGGAGTGCACAGACTTATACATTGGGGAAACAAAACAGCCGCTCCACAAACGCATGGCAGAGCACAGGAGAGCCAACACTTCGAGTCAAGACTCAGCATTCCATCGACATCTGAAGGACAAGGGACACTCTTTTGAGGACAATAATGTACGTATTATGGCCAGGGAAGGTAGATGGTTTGAAAGAGGAGTGAAAGAAGCCATCCATGTCAAACTGGAAAGACCATCACTGAACCGAGGGGGTGGCCTAAGACACCACTTATCATCCACTTACAATGCTGTACTCAGACCCCTCACCACTCTGCCACAGCAACACAAAAAGAATATACATGTGATGATTTTGGGGTTTGCTGTTTAATTTTGAATGCTACCCTCATCATGTGTCATGTTTTGTTTCACATCCTACCTTTTTGTATTTTCCTACCTTGTTTTCTGTATCACCTGCAGTTCATGAGTTAATTAGACTCTTGTGTATTTGGTCCGCCTCGTCTCTGTATTCCCTCTTTTAGGTTTCAGGTCGTCTTCTTTAGTTGTTTGTCAGTATTCCTGGTTTTGTGCCATTCTGGTTTGTTCTTTGTTTAGTTTTTGTAGTTCACCTTTGTTTTTGGCTCTGTGTTCAGGCCTGCTTTCTCAGTTTTGTTGCCTGCAAGTTTTCTAAAAGTGAAATTTGACAACCTATAGCACAAACTTAGGTCATCACTACCTGAGGATGTCTGTCATAGAAAGTCATAGAATTCACTTTGAAAGCCCAACTTGCCCAACACAACAAAACTAAAGACAGACAAGGAAACAGAAGGCAAACAGCTCAGGTTGAAAGTGTCGGCAGCTCTCTCCAATGCTAAACCTCCCCCTTCTAACCTCACCTATGAGGAAAGAAAAGCCGTGACATCACTAAGCAAGGATGAAAACATCACAATCATGCCAGCAGACAAAGGGAGATGCACAGTAATTCTAAACACTAACGATTACCATGACAAGATTCTTTCACTACTCAATGACAGTAACACATATGAATGCCTGAAACGAGACCCAACCAGCAGGTACAAGAGAACAATCATAGAATATCTGCAAAGTTTGCAGAAAGATGGAGCCATTGACCGTTTGCAATATCACCGGTTATACCCACAAGAGTCCATCCCGGGCATCTATGGTCTCCCGAAAATACACAAAGAAGGAGCGCCTCTCATGCCTATTGTCAGCAGCATCAACGCTGTGACATACAACATTGCTAAGTTTGTGGCCAACATCTTAGCACCACTGGTTGGCAAAACGCAACACCACGTCCAGAACTCAATGGATTTTTTAAATAAGGCCTGGGACTTAAAACTACATCAGAAACAATGGTTTCCTTTGATGTCACATTGCTGTTCACATGCATTCCAACTCAGGATGATGTGGAAACAGTGAGACAGCAGTTGTTACAAGACAGCACTTTGCAGAAAAGAACTACCATGAACCCAGAGCAAATATGCCACTTGCTGGAACTCTCCCTAAAAACCACCTATTTTCAATTTAGGGGAAGGTTTTACAGGCAAAAACATGGGTGTGCGATGGGCTCACCAGTATCCCCCATTGTGGCTAATCTGTACATAGAGAGCATGGAAAGAACGGCTCTGAACTCTTTCAAAGGAACAACACCAAATCATTGGTACAGATATGTGGATGACACTTGGGTAAAAATCCAAAGCCAAGAAGTACAAGCCTTCACCGAGCACATTAACTCAGTGGACAAGAACATCAAATTCACTTGAGAGGATGTCAAGGACATGAGTTTGCCTTTTTTGGACTGTGATGTCCACATTGGTGAGAACAGGCGCCTCCATATTGGGGTTTACAGAAAACGCACTCACACAGACCAGTACCTCCTTTTTGACTCACATCACCCACTGGAACACAAACTAGGTGTTATCAGAACTCTCCAACACAGAGCTGATAATGTTCCAACCAGCCAAGAGGCCAGAGACAAGGAACACAAACACCTGAGGGGGGCCCTCAAAACCTGTGGTTATCCTAGCTGGTCTTTTGTGAAAAGTTCAGCTGCTTCAAGAAAGAACAGGGTGACAGAGGAAGAAAAGAGGGACAGATGGCATAACATCGTCATTCCATATGTGTCTGGTGTATCAGAGAAAATCAGGTGAATCTTCAACAAACACAACATCCCGGTACATTTCAAACCTGGGAACACTGTCAAACAAAGGCTGGTGCACCCCAAAGACCGGACACCTCACACTCAGAAGAGCAATCTGGTGTATGCAGTCCAGTGCAGTGAGGAATGCACAGACTTGTATATTGGGGAAACCAAACAGCCACTGAGCAGACGCATGGCACAACACAGAAGGGCTAACTCTTCAGGCCTAGACTCAGCTGTTTACCTGCATCTCAAGGAGAAAGCACACTCCTTTGAGGATAAAAATGTGCATATTCTGGACAGAGAAGACAGATGGTTTGAAAGAGGAGTAAGAGAAGCCATCTATGTCAAGGTTGAAAAACCATCTCTGAACAGAGGGGGAGGTCTGAGACACCACCTATCTCCCACATACAATGCTGTCCTTTCTGAAATTAAAAAATAAAGCCATTCACACATGGCTCAAGGAGCTTCCCAATGACAACAATGGGACACTAATGAGGCAAACGACTGTTGTTGACACCCAAGGGTTGCACCCTACCCCGCCTTATTGCCTCACAATAGAGTGATACTATTCTTGGTTTTGGGGGTTGGCCTTACTCAGGGGATAAATACTTGAACCTAACACCATTGCATTGGACTAGAGCTGTCCTATCTAGTCTGGTGCGCATGAACAGATGAAGCCTGCTTGGATGAGAGGCGAAACATCCTCTAAGACAAACTGACGAGGTCCAGTTGCGAACGATTGAATGCCCTAAAGCAGTGAACTGAATGCTAAGAAGCCGAACTCTCATTCAGGTAAATGGAGGGAAAATCCAGCTGCTAGTACCAGACAAAGTAAAATTGTTTCAAACTGTCAAGTGCAAGTGCGAGTCTGACTAGTATCATCATCATGTAGCTCTGCAATATTTTTTCCTTCTCTTCCCTTTAACTCATAGCAACTACAGACACAATAATGCAACTTACAGTATACTTCAATGAATTCAGCATTACCTCAAAATGAAATACCTTTAACGTAGACACAGTATACAGTGCATTTCAAATACATGCATTTACCTTACTGTCAACCACATAATTATTACCATAACTACATATTTTGCAGTTCAAAACACAGTTACTAGCCAAACTCCATACATAACTCACAATAAATTTAGCAGCATGAAAACGTATGCCTGTTTCAACACCTCGGGGGACTTCTAGTTACCCACAAGATAAATGGCCATTCACCAAAAATTGCACAGAACACATTACCTGACTCCTCCAAGCTGAAGAAGGAGTCCTATCAAGCGTGGTTGGTTCGTGGGACTCCTGAGGCAGCTGACGGTTACCGGCAGGCCAAGCGTGCTGCGGCACGGGCAGTTGTGAAAGCAAAAACTCGGGTATGGGAAAGGTTTGGGGAGGCCATGGAGAAGGAATATCGGTCGGCCACAAAGATATTCTTGCAAACCGCCTCAGAAGGGGGAAGCAGTACCCTGCCAACACTGTTTACAGTGGAGGTGGGGAGCTGTTGACCTCGACTGGGGATAGTGTCGGCAGTGGAAAGAGTACTTTGAGGATCTCCTCAATCCCCACGCCTTCCGTAGAGGAAGCAGGGGCTGGGGACCCAGAGGTTGGCTCATCCATCACTCAGGCTGAGGTCACCGAGGTAGTTCGGAAGCTCCTCGGTGGCAAGGCACCGGGGGTGGATGAGATCCACCCTGAGTACCTCAAGTCTCTGGATGTTGTTGGGCTGTCTTGGTTGACACGCCTTTGCAACATCACGTGGCAGTTGGGGACAGTGCCCCTGGACTGGCAGACCGGGGTGGTGGTCCCTCTATTCAAAAAGGGGGACCGGAGGGTGTGCTCCAACTACAGGGGGATCACACTTCTCAGCCTCCCTGGTAAAGTCTATTCCAGGGTACTGGAGAGGAGAATTCGGCCGATAGTCGAACCTCGGATTCAGGAGGAACAATGTCCTGGTCGTGGAACACTGGACCAGCTCTACACCCTCCGCAGGGTGCTCGAGGGTTCGTGGGAGTTTGCCCAACCAGTCCACATGTGTTTTGTGGACTTGGAGAAGGCATTCGACCGTGTCCCTCGTGGCATTCTGTGGGAGGTGCTTCGGGAGTATGGAGTCCGAGGCCCTTTGCTACGGGCCGTCCGGTCTCTGTATGACCGGAGCAGGAGCTTGGTTGGCATTGCCGGCAGTAAGTCAGACTTGTTCCCAGTGCATGTTGGACTCCTGCAGGGCTGCCCTTTGTCACCGGTTCTGTTCATTATTTTTATGGACAGAATTTCTAGGTGCAGCCAAGGGCCGGAGGGAGTCTGGTTTGGGGACCACATCATCTCTGCTTTTTGCGGATGATGTTGTCCTGTTGGCTTCTTCGAACCAGGACCTCCAGCATATGTTGGGGCGGTTTGCAGCCGAGTGCGAAGCGGCTAGGATGAGAATCAGCACCTCCAAGTCCGAGGAGTTCTCTGGGTTGGAAGAGAGCTCCTGCCTCAAGTGGAGGAGTTCAAGTATCTTGGGGTCTTGTTCATGAGTGAGGGAAGGATGGAGTGTGAGATTTACAGGCGGATCGGTGCGGTAATGCGGCCCGTTGTGGTGAAGAAGGAGCTGAGCCGAAAGGCAAAGCTCTCGATTTACCAGTCAATCTACGTTCGTACCCTCACCTATGGTCATGACCGAAAGAACGAGATCTCGGATACAAGTGGCTGAAATGAGTTTCCTCCGCAGGGTGGCAGGGCACTCCCTTAGAGATAGGGTGAGGAGCTCTGTCACTCGGGAGGAGCTCAGAGTAGAGCCGCTGCTCCTCCACATCGACAGGAGAAAGCTGAGGTGGCTCGGGCATCTTTACCGGATGCCTCCTGGACTCCTTCCTGGGAGGGTGTTCCAGGCATCCCCCACTGGGAAGAGGCCCCGGGGAAGACCCAGGACATGCTGTAGGGACTATGTCGCTCAGCTGGCCTGGGAAAGCCTCGGGAAGTGTCTGGGGAGAGGGAAGTCTGGGCTTCCCTGCTTAAACTGCTGCCCCGCGACCCGGCCCCGGATAAGCGGAAGAGAATGGATGGATGGATGGACATTACCTGACTGGTAATCAAGCAGGACTCATAGGGCATACAACACAATCACCACATTATCCTAAATAAACCATATTCCTTCCAAGATTACTCTGACTGGTTTTGGTAGAAGCACATGGTCTTTCTGTATTTTTCTACATGCATTGCTTGCTAATTAGCATGCTAAATCAACAGGTACTAAGCCGCTAACTCACCAGGATATCAATGTTCATAGCCCTAAACATCTGTAGGATGGTCACAGCTCCTCCATTAACTCCTGTCGCTCCAAGTTTAACTTTCAACTCGTAGTTGAAAAACCTGTTTTTTCCCGTAGTTTAACGCCAACTACACCGGGACTGAGACATCGCGGAAGAGGGGAAAAACAAAGATGATCTAAACTGAGGCGATTACCACTCACAGAACTTTCTGCACACTGAGATAGAGTGTGACAACTATCAACTGCATTTAAAGGGACAGTAGTTAAACTACCCTGGTTACAATCACAACCATCTGATATCGAGGCCTTGCCAAAGAGAAGCAGGTTCAGCCATCCCAGAGGTTAGTATGATATATGTGTTAAGTAATTTAGAATGGCCCTTAAAGGGTGTTAGAAAACTCAAATTTGCCATGATTTTATGGGAGCTGAGATTGAGTCAGGTGTGTTGGAGCACGGAAACATCTAAAACATGCAGGGCAGTGGTACTCCTCATCTCATAAAGATCATGTGTGTGTGCATTTACAGCTCTGAAAAAAAAAATATAAATGGGCTATTTAAACCAGAGAATGTGGTAGCTAATTGCAGTGCAGCTTCATTTTTTTCAGTTTTTTTCTGTACTTTTGTGGAGAATAAAGGGGGCTGTAGTTGCTGCTTTTAGCTCTGAATGTGGCTTTTTTTCATGGCTATACATATAAGTTATTACCAGACTCCTGTTCATGTTCTTGCATAGAAGCTGTAAGATTGGCTGAAAGCATACAGCGTTGCTTGTGCTACGACATGACGGAGAACGACATGGAGAATGAGTTTTACTATGAGCTCCCTGAATATATTAAACATTAAATATCTATATTTCAAATATGTATGTGGTTTAGAATGAATACAACATCTGTAGGCTACAGAAAGATGTATCATAGTAATTCATTAACACTTGCTATCTATATTAGTTTATTTCCTCAATAAATACTTCCACACAGAAGCAAACCTCCATGTAGAGCATTAATGTCTTCACTATCTATCTATCGAGAGTTATTGCAAGCACTAGTTATCGGTAGCTAACGCTACTTATCGCTCTAGCTAGCGCCAGCGCTAATTATCGCTGGCGCTAGTTAACGCTAGCTAGCTAGCACTAATTATTGCTAGTTAGCTATCGCTAGCTAGCTAGCGGCAGTTATCGCTATAGCTAGCCAGCGCTACTTATCGCTAGCGCTAGTTATCGCTAGCACTAGCTATCACAAGTCAGATCGCTACCTAGCTAGATCGCTAGTTAGCTAGTGCTAATTATTGCTATCTAGCTAGCGATCTAATCTTATCTGGTAAATGTATCTATGGTGGCAATGCTGTTTGTCCATGGGGACTTGCATAGATAGCGTTTTTTATGTGACATCATCGGCAGGCGCGGCCTGACGGGGGGGTTTCACTGGTTGTCATGGAGATGTGTCTGGTGTGTGTGTGTGAATGTGTGTCTGTGTCCGTCTTAACTGTGTGTGTGTGTGTGTGTGTGTGTGTGTGTGAATGTGCGTCTGTGTCCGTCTTAACTGTGTGTGTGTGTGTGCTTAAACTATCCATATATACAGTATATATACACTGTCCCAGGTTTTTTGAGCCCAGCCCAACCTGCAATACTGAAGCTGAGTTAAGTTGCTTATTGGACAGAGGTTGTTTTCAAACAATGCTCTTGTTTTGATGTGCTTGTTAAGGGGGCACCTTTGATCTTAATGGGCTTTAATCATGCTCAGGCTGGTTGTCATGGAGATGTGTGTGTGTGTCTTATGACACTGAATGTGTGTGTGTAACCGACAGTTACACCTGCTGACAGTTAATTCTCCCCTTGAGGAACAGCTACTTCTTCGCTGTCGGTTTCTCCCGGACAACTTGTGATTGTGAGAAAACAGTAGCTGCTATCAAAAAAAACGATTAGACTGTGAGAAGCTTAGAAGTCTGGGCCAGATGTACGTGTGTGTGGTGTTGAGATATGTTTTAAAAAAAATAGTAAATGGGAGATTGTATTGGCTTACATGGAGCAGCAGAGCAGGGCAGCTGGTGCAAAATCCCTCTTTATTTAAATTTGGTGGGGGCTAACCCTTTAAAATTGAAATCAGAGGCGAGAAGAGACGTTTGTCTACAAAAGGATCCAAAAATTATGTGTCTCCTATTCATCGTTTGGAGTTTATGGCAATTTAAAAAAACATTTCAGGCGATTTCTCACTGCCTCTCACACTCTAGCTGATGACATCACCCACTCAAGGGGCTGAAATTCTGAGCAATTCTGAGAGATGCTTATACTATATGAATTTGATTTTTTTTAATTAATATAATTTAATTTAATTTAATTAAAGAGCTAGAAACACCCTTCACTCCTCTCTGAACCACCTGTTGCTTGTGCCGAACTGGCGTTGTTACAGAAAACCCGATATTTTAAGCATGTCAAACTTTTTATAAACACTCTAAACTGTTCCTGCCAAATCATATAAGCTTTACATTGAGTTTTAAAGCCTACCGACCTGTATTAAAAAGGAAAATAACAAGAACAATGAGGACACAATGCGTCTCGTTTCCCTCCAGATTGCTTCTGATGAAAACAGCGGAAACAGACCTGCCCTCATTGGTATCCCACAGCAACCGTTATAAACACAAACGTTCTGCCTCACAGCTACTCAAAAGCGTATCCATTTTAGTAATAACAATTACCTTTGACAGTAGCATTATTCATTGATTTTTTTTTCCATTGAACACAAATTAATGTACATAATAACCAAATCGTCAAAATCAGCATAATAAAATTAATATGTTCTTCACATAAATGTGGTCACACTATTGTAGGTGGGCCACATATGCAGACACTTTTTTCAATATCCAAACTCAACATTTCCAGCTTAGACAACAGTTGATTTGTTATCACTTTAGAATTTTCCTCACTGTCATGTGGACTGCCTCCACAAAATGAAAAAATCTCAAAACCACAGGGCCATTTTGCATTTGTTAGCTGCATTCAATTCAATTCAGTTTTATTTGTGTTGCACCAAATCACGTTGGCAATCAAGTTATCTCAGGACACTTTCCATATAGAGCAGGTAGAGACCAAACTCTTCATCTATCTAATATTAGTAGAAGTTGCAGTGGATGTCAGGCAGGGTCATGGCAGGGGATGTGGCTATAATCCATAATCCAGGTTCAACCTCTCTCCACCTGCGAGACGAAAAAGCACAAAGACTCCGGGGAAGAGGCCAAGTTAGAAATGCCTTGGTAGGACAGGAATGCAAATTGATGAAGAGGGAGAGAAGAACTGAGAAGCTCTGTGTGTCATTGGAAGTCCTCTGACAGTCTAATCCTCTTCCAGCATAGGGGCTGGTGCAAGGCAAGCCTGAGCCAGCCCTAACTTTTTCAAAAAAGAAAGTTTTATTCTACTGGGGTAATATGAATTCTATAAGATAATATGGTGCCTGACTATTTAAGGCTTTGTAGGTAAGGAGAAGGATTTTAAACTCCAATGCAGTGCAGTCCAGTGCAGAGCAGCTAATATCGGAGATATATGATCTCTTTTCCTCATTTTTGCCAGAACATGTGCAGGAGCATTCTGGATTAGTTGGAGAGTATTTAGCAACGAATTTGGACAGCCTGCTAATCCAGCATGGAAGTAACAAATGCGTGGACTAGTGTAACCGATGTGTGTTACGCCAAAGTGTTCTGTGTTATGTTCTGGTGACAAATGAGGAGACTGAAGGCAGTAGTGGGTCTCTGGTCTTTTAATTAACTGGAGCTATGGCGATAACAGAAAAACATAACAGTGAGCTGCATGTGTGGGTTCACTCAGCCAGGCTCGACTTCCCTCTGGTAACATCGGCATAGTCTTTTTTCTGTTTAACCAATGTTACTCTAAGTTACAAAAATACATAAATAAATAAACAAGTTGGTGCACTAAATTCATAAGCAAGCAAGTGTAGTGAGGTATAGCACCTGACACATTTAAGTAGTGCTTGGGAATGCACCTCCAGACTCCACTCCTCAGTAGCCACTCCTGGTTCCTGTGTGTGGTGGCTGCTGTTTGCTGCACTGGTAGGTACAGGAGCCTTTTTCAGTTTAGCTGTCACGCTTTATTTCTTCCCTCAACTTTTATTTAAAACCCCCTTTTTTCCTCTCAGTAAGGCTGAAGGTAGCAGTGGTGTCTGAGCCCTCTCCCTGCCGTAGTGGTCTGATAATATAGGTGGTAAGTAGGGTTGTGCTTTTAAAACTTTCAAAAGCAGTGTTGTGAACCATTATTAATTTCATTTTCACTTTATTATAGGTTCATGTTACTTACTGCTGTTTTGCCCTTTTAGGGCCTTCGTGTTTTGCCCTTTTAGAGCCTTTGTGTTTGCCCCTTGTTTTGTTGTTTGGTTTCTTGTTTTGCTTTTTTGTATTTTGTGCTTAGTTTTGTTCTCATTCTGGTTTGCTTTAACATCCTATTGAGTTACTTCCTTGAATATATTAAAACATATGGGTTGCTGTATTTGTTAATTTTGTTATTAGTATTTTTCTTTTAGTGAAGTGGAGCACCATTTTTTTGGGTAAGTAAAGGGTATATGTAAGTAAAGGCACTGGGACACGATTGTTCTTAAGATTGCTGTGAGGTTTGCTGTGTTTCACTGAGGTGAATAGTGGTGGCACCTTTAAGCACCCCTACATAGTAGTCTGCCTCCCCAATGATGGCCTCTGCTCACTCTTTTCTTTAGATTATGTTGGGCTGAGTTTTTCAGGTATTTTATCACATCTCTGGTTTTTAGATTGTATTTGTTAAGGCCTTTTTTTAGACAATATTGTAATAAAGAAATGTTTATAATCCCTTCCAGTGTTTGTTGATTTAGTTTTATTTTGACTAGTTATTTTTTCCCTTTTCCTTCGCAGTTCCAGCCCTGTCTGTTTATATAGATTTTCAATAAATAATTTGTTTATTTAGAACAATACGTCTCTGTCCTGTTTAAGAACGAATCTGTGTGCTTTACTAATCTTCCAACCGTCAATATTCTTGAGGTATTTCCTGGGGTGCAATTCCTCAGGTGGCGTTGTCGGTCCTCCCCCTCATACTACTTGGTGACCTCTCTCCCCTCACTCCACCACACAAGAAAACGTATGTTGTCCCGGGCCTCAGGACCATATGGGCCCCTGAAAGACCCTTAATTTATTTTACTTTATTTATTTATTTTACTTTACATTCACATATTTCTTTTTAATTAAATCATTGCCTGTTGAATTCAATATTATTTTCTACTCAACATATGCTTAAAAACTTAACTTTTTAAACTTAACATATCAAATATTTCAAATATATATATTTTCCTTTTTTGCACAACACCCCTATCCCCCATCTTAGCAGAGAGTGGTTTGACCCCGCTCTGGCGCACTTAAGGCTACGCTACATACATGCCCTGAAGCGGGAAATTTACGTGAACTAAACATGGCGAGTCGTCATAAATCGGGTCCGCAGAAAAGAAAAGAAAAAAGATAGATCATAGAGGTGAACGAGTGACGTAGGGGGAAAAGAAGCCAGAGAATTAGGGCTAGAGTTGGCTGCGGACGTTGATGTTGGTAAGTGAACAACAGCCACTAACACTGAAAGTTTACATTCTCGTGATCACCTTGACCAAAGCCTGATTCGAGTCTGTCACCGGCTGCTTGTAGCCTATTGAGCTGCGGTATGACAAGACATGCTGCCCACATTGAGCGGAGGAGAGAGAAGGTGATGGAAGATCAGGGAGGTAATGTTAGTCTGTGGGGAGCAGGTGCGCAAGGGTGAACAGACTCGGGTCCGGCGGCTTGATTTATCTTGGGTTTACAACCCACTGTGTATTATAGCAAACGCTAATACGAATCCATCACCGAAACAGCACAAACGAGCAGCAGTGGAACAGCAGAGGAGCCTGTCAGGGAGAGACAGGGAGCTGTCGGGCAGCCCACAGTCAGAGCCAAGGAGGGGGCGTGTCCCGGGTCCCACTCTTTATGTTGATCTCTGCACACTGCTACGCATTTTCTTGTCTTTGCCAGTGACTGTAGCTGGAGGAGAGTGAGCCTTCAGCAAAATGAAAATAATAAAAAACTACCTATGCTCCACCATGTCACAGGGCAGGCTTAACAACCTAGCATGTTCTCCATTGAGTGTGAGCTTGCTCAAAAAATGGATTTCACTGATGTTATAGCTGGGGGGGGGGCTATGATGGTCTCTTGTCCCCGGGCCCCAGCAAGTCTGTTGACAGCCCTGCCCAATGGAAGCATATAGATTGAATAGGAACTGTCCAAGCACAGAAGCAAATTTAATTTCTTATTTAAACCAGTTTGATGC
This sequence comes from Chelmon rostratus, assembly GCF_017976325.1. Taxonomy (NCBI): domain Eukaryota; kingdom Metazoa; phylum Chordata; class Actinopteri; order Chaetodontiformes; family Chaetodontidae; genus Chelmon; species Chelmon rostratus. Next base: position 136,265 of record NC_055671.1, read on the forward strand.
CATTCCCTCAATCCCAGTGAAGTGTTCCAGTCTCTATAAAAGAATAGTATGGTCATATGTGTCAAATGCAGCACTAATATCTAGCAAGACTAATACAGAGACAAGTCCTTTGTCTGATGCAATAAGAAGGTCATTTGTGACTTTAACCAGTGCTGTTTCTGTGCTATGATGCACTCTAAATCCCGACTGGAAATCTTCAAATAAACTATTGTTATGTAGAAAGAAACAGACTCGCAACTGCTTTCTGAAGGATTTTAGAGAGAAAGGGGAGGTTAGAATATGGAAGAACAGAATATTGAGCTAGCACATTTTCACCAACAGCTTGTGCTTTAGTTTTACCACATATTATAGCTTTATCAATTTCACCACAGTCAACAGTATGATTTATATGGTATTCTTCACAAAGCTCCGCCACAGAGACGTCATCATCTTGGGGCATGTTGGAGAACTTCTTTTTGTAGAGCGTTGCTATTTCTCTGAAAAACTGCAAACTGTGATGAATCAGATCTCTTTCACTTCATGCAGCATAAGGAGAAGACTAGTGCATAGCGTTCTCAGTCACAATTTTAAAATTTTTACCTTATATAGTGACAGAACAAAGGAAGACAAGTTGCTGGACTCATGACACGATTGACCAGTCCCATTAAAGGATAACTTTTGTTTTTTACAACCTGGACCTTATTTCTAGCATTAAATACGACCATTTACTCATCCAGACAACTTTGGTGGCATTTGGAGTAGTTTTGAAGAAATTAGCCCCAGTGGAGCGGCGCATATATCCGTATAATGCGAGTACTCGGGGCATCCATGCGCAGCCTCTATATAACGCATAATCTGCGGCGAAACTCGTTCATATTCCAATATTTTGTTATGATATGCTGGTGCTATTCCCCTCTGAGCCGGCGGTCGGCTAGTTTAGCTGTAGTTTGGCACAATTATGGTTCGTTATTGCATATTCGTAGCCGACCGTCGCAGAGTCAGCCGTGTTGTGGCTGGCTGCTCGCAGCACCCGGCGTTCGGTAATGACATCATCCACATCAGAGGTAGTTGTCTAGAGACGCCGGATGTTGATAACATGCCACCAAGGGCTCAGAGGGGAATAGCACCAGCATATCATGACAAAATATTGGAATATGAACAAGTTTCGCCGCAGATTATGCGTTATATAGAGGCTGCATGGGTGCCCCGAGTTCTCGCATTATATGGATATATGCGCCGCTCCTCTGGGGCTAATTTTTTCAAAACGACTCCAAATGCCACCAAAGTTGTCTGGCTGAGTAAATGGGCGTATTTAATGCTACAAATAAGGTCCAGGTTGTAAAAAACGAAAGTTATCCTTTAATAGACTTATTAAAACAGTTTCTCCATTTTTAAAAGGGACATTAGTGAGGCCAGTTCCAGATTTAGATTTGATTAAGTTAACAACAGGGTTTGAACACTGTGAGATTCCCGTTAACTGACCTGTACCATTTGAACAAAAACAGGTGTGAAATACCTGTATCTTTGACAGGGATCTCAGTTGGCACTGCATATGTAGAGTTTGATGGGAGAGGCTGTGGGAGCATATAGTGTCAAGGACAGTCTCAAAAAATCTCTCTGGTCCTCTGGGTTCTTTTAATAAAGCAATCGGAGAAGATGTTGAGTCCCAAAAAATCAGTTTTATTCTAACATCAATAGAATGTGCATTTATTTTAACATCAATAGAATGTGCAAGGTTACAGAGCTCTGGGTCTCGACTTTCCCTGATCCACAACAGAGTAGGGTCAGTTCACGAAGTCTGACACACTACCTCTCCCTGACCCAGTATTTTATAGACAGAGAATGAGGAAATGCTGAAACAGTCGTTGGCTCCTTGTCATTGGCACCGGGTGCTTTCTCTCCTCTGCTTGGTCATCTTCGAGAATCCAACGTTACCAGCCCAGCAACCTGTTTGCAAGGACAAATCTAGAGACACCCTTATCCCTGATGCCAACCTGTTCTATCTTACAGTAATAATGCCTTTGCTACTGAGACAGCCATAGCACGTCTACAAGGGCAGCACTCAATCTGCTTGGAAAAATTAGAACATAATTTTTATACAATATACAGATATATACAATAATGACAAGGCAATACTTATAACCCAAGATGGCTACGCGTGCAGACGCAGCGGCTCGTGACTCCCATGTTGATGTTTTTGTTTGTTTGTTTTTACTCATTTCTACGCTCACTACTCTTCTGGAAGCTCTAACACAGTAATGCAGGTCCGGACTGTTGAACTTTGAAGTACAGTTTGGACTCCACACACCCCCTAAACTGGACTTTATTGCTCTGAAGCTGCTACGGACCCCAGAGCCCACCACCATCCCCCTGCTGCCGGAAGAGAGCCGGCTTGCGTGCTAGGCTACAAGCTAACCCTCACAGACTGGCACTCCCCAGTCTTTTCCTCACTAACGCCCAGTCTCTCACCAACAAAATCGACGAGGTCCCTCTAAGAATAGTCTCTCGCTGGATGGACAGCTGTGGTACAGTTGTCACAGAGACCGGGCTGGACGACAACATCCCGGATGCAGCGGTGGAGGTAGCGGGGCACTCTCTGTTCCGGGCGGGCAGGACTGCAATTTCAGGTAAGAGCAGAGGCGGAGGTTTGGCGCTGTATGTACACAATGCCTGGTGTACAGCCAAACACACCATCAGCACGTTCTGCTCTCCAGATTTGGCATACCTGGCGGTGAAATGCCGACCGTTCATGCTAGTTAGAGAACTCTCATCCATTGTTATTGTGGCCCGCAGATGAACGACAACCCGGAGGTGGCTGTGATCATGGCGGGGGACTTTAATCATGTTGAACTGAAGGCGGTTTTTCCCAAATTTCACATATACATAAAGTTTCCTACCAGAGACAGTAACATTTTGGATCAGGTTTACTGCAACATCCCTGCTGCTTACAAGGCTGCAGCAGCTCCACTCCTGGGCATGTCAGACCACATCTCAGTGAAACTTATTCCTGCCTACAAGCCTCTGGCCTGCAGAACAAAGCCGACCACCAGAACAGTACAGATATGGACTGAGGAGGCCTCCTCTGCACTTCAGGACTGCTTTGAGCTTACAGACTGGACTGTGTTCAGAGAGGAGGCAGATCTAGAGGAGTATACATCCTCTGTATTGTCCTATGTTCAGTTCTGCACTGATGTTGTCCTTCCTGTTAAGACCATCACAGTGTTTCCCAACCAGAAACCATGGCTGTACTGCCTAATCAGCGGGCAGATGAAGGACAACCTGGAGGCGGTGGTACAGCACAGTGCGGTCCCTGCTGAAAGACCATGATACTGCCTACAGAGCTGGTGACAGGCTGGCTTATAGCAGGGCTCGAGCAGAGCTGAAGAAAGGAATAAGCAGGCCAAGCTCCGGTACAAAGAGAAAATTGAAGATCACTTCAATAACAATAACCCCCAAAACATGTGGAGAGGCATCAGAACCATGACGGACTACAAGCCTAACACTCAGCTCACCAGCCACGACCCCACCCTGCCTGACACCTTAAACAGCTTCTTTGCCCACTTCGACACATCAGGCAGAAGAGAAGCCATACACCTACCCCGGCTGGAGGAGCAGCACCAGCCCCTCGTCTTGCAGCAGCATCAGGTGACATCCACCCTGAGGAGGATCAACACCCGCAGAGCTACAGGACTGGATCATAATTTGCTTTTGGCGCCGTCCCAGGTGGCAGCCTGAAGCAGCAGCTCCCGTTGTGTTTTTTAAGTTTCGTTTATTTGTCCGTTCGTTCTTTTTTTCAGTTTTTCTGATCAGTCACAACCTGTTTGTTAGAGTTGTGACAATGGACTTTGGACGGTTTGCTACCGTTCTCCGCGTTTTTCTTCTACGTTTCCTACTTTTTGTAACTGGGAACTATGTCGACGGCAGCGGTGGGAGCATTGTTTACATGCGCGAACAGCTGATTGCACTGTGTGAACCTGTGCTGCTGCCCGGAGACAGACCTGTGGTCCCGCAGGAGTTACGGAGGAGAAGCCGGGGCTGCAGGTCTGGAGGGAAAAGGAGGGAAAAAAGGAGAAGACACAAACCAGCGGTCCCGGCGATTATAACGGGAAACGTGAGGTCTTTAGGGAATAAAACGGACAAGCTGGCAGCGCTTGTGAAGACCCAGAGGGAATACCGTGAGTGTAGCTTATTTTGCTTCAGTGAAACATGGCTGCACTCGCACATCCCGGACAGCAGCGTTGAGGCCCCAGGATACAGTTTGGTACAGGGAGACAGAGACTTTTCCAAAAGTCTGAAGAAAAATGGTGGCGGACTTGCACTTTATGTCAGTGAGAGGTGGTGCAACCTCGAACATGTTAACTGCTGGCTGTGGGAATGCGCCCGTATTATTTACCGAGGGAGTTCACGTCCACCATTGCTATCGCTGTTTACATCCCCCCGTCAGCTGATGCAGCGGTTGCCTGTGACGTCATCAGCTCCACCGCCGCTAACCCGGATTCATTCATGGTTATTACAGGTGATTTTAATCATGCCCCTTGGCAGGTCAGACCACAACTTGGTCAGGATGACTCCAAGGTATGTCCCTCTGGTGAAAAGACAACCCAAGCACACCAGGACAGTAAGGAAGTGGACACATGATGCCACTTCTTTACTGTCCTGCAGGACTGCTTTGAGTCGACAGACTGGGATGTACTCTGTGAGCCACATAGGGAGGACATTGACAACATGACTGACTGCATCACAGATTACATCAGATTTTGTGAGGACACCACCATGCCAGCCTGACTGTATGCTGCTTCTCCAACAACAAGCCCTGGATCACCAGCGACCTGAAGGCACTGCTGAATGAGAAGAAGAGGGCTTTCAGGTCTGGAGACAGAGAGGAGCAGAGGAGAGTGCAGCAGAAAAGCAGAAAGCTGGAAGCCAAACTCCAACAGAACAGTGTGAGAGATGTGTGGTTGGGAATGAAGCACATCACAGGGATGACAGGCAGACATCAGGGAGCCTGGACAGACAAACCAGTTGAGCCAGTTTTTTAACAGGTTTAGCTCACCTCCTGTCACCTCTCAGACACCCCCTGCCACCAACACACCCACACTGTCCCAAATGGCTAGCACCACCCCCCTGCATTCTCCTGCACATCACCTCTCATCTGCCCCCCCTCCTTCTCCTCCTCCCCTTCCCCCACTGAGGACACCAGCACTAACCACCCAACTGTGACTTCAGGCCAGGTAAAGAGGCAGCTGGAAAGACTCAATCAGCGAAAGGCAGCAGGCCCCGATGGCATCACGCCTAGGATCCTGAAGACCTGTGCTAGCCAGCTGTCTCCTGTACTGGAATATCTGTTCAACCTGAGCCTGAGTCAGGAGAAAGTCCCGAAGAAGCCGAGGCCATCTGATCCAGCTGACGACAGACCAGTCGCCCTCACATCCCATGTGATGAAAGTCCTGGAGAGACTGGTCCTAGCCCAGCTGAGTCCACAGGTGAAGACATTCCTGGACCCTCTGCAGTTTGCCTATCAGCCCCATTTAGGAGTTGATGACACTGTCATTTACCTGCTGCAACGAGCCCATATGCATCTTGATGGTGGAGGAGGCACTGTAAGGATCACATTCTTTGATTTCTCCAGTGCTTTCAACACCATTCAACCTCTGCTATTGGGTGAGAAGCTGCGGGGGATGGGTGTTAACGACGCAGTGATCTCCTGGATTACTGACTACTTGACAGGCCGGCCACAGTTTGTCCGTCTGGGCAGCGGGCTGTCTGATGTGGTGGTCAGTGATACAAGAGCTCCATAGGGGACTGTGCTACACCACTGACTTTAAATACAACTCTGAGGCATGTCTCCTGCAGAAGTTCTCTGATGACTCAGCTGTTGTCGGGTGTATAAGAGAGGGAGAGGAGGGGGAGTACAGGACACTGATAGACAACTTTGTTGAGTGGTCCGAACAAAACCACCTGAGGCTCAACATCAGCAAGATCAGAGAGATGGTGATCGACTTCAGGAGGAAGCAGACGCCTTCACAGCCACTACAGATCAAAGGGGAGGTGGTGGAGGAGGTGGAGGACTACAAATACCTCGGAGTGGTGATCGACAACAGACTGGACTGGAAATCCAACACAGAGACTGTGTACAAGAAGGGGATGAGCAGACTCTACTTCCTGAGGAAACTGAGATCCTTCAACGTGTGCAGCAAAATGTTGGAGATCTTCTACCAGTCTGTTGTTGCCAGCGCCATCTTCTTTGCTGTTGTATGTTGGGGCAGCAGCATCAGAGCCAGCGACAATAACAGGCTTGATAAGATCATCAAGAAGGCTGGCACTGTACTTGGACTCAGACTTGAGTCTTTTCAGACTGTGGTGGAGAGGAGGACGCTTAATAAACTGTTATCCATCATGGACAATGATCAGCACCCTCTCCATCACACAGTAGACAGACAGCCGAGCACCTTCTCCCACAGGCTGCTACAGCTCCGCTGTCGAAGGGACAGATACAGGAAATCTTTCCTGCCACATGCCATTACACTGTACAATAACAGCTAAAAAAGAAATGCAATACTTCGTATCACTACTGTTTGCTACTTTTGATATTTTATTATTATGTATGTATATAATTTTTTTTTCTGCTTGCTATTTTGATATTTTATTCTGTATAGTTTGTTCTTTATAGTCCTATTTCACAATTTTTTTCACTGTGTATGCTTACAGTCATGGTACACTTTGTCAGGCCGAGACTCGATAGAGGAATCAGATGCAGAGATTTCGCAGCACACAAGTTTATTTAGCACGAAAACCAGATCTCTTCAATGAGTGACAAACAAACAGGCTATGAAAATAATCTGTGATTTCCTTTCTAGGGAAGTGAGAAGCAGAAGTTACTCACTAAATAAAGCAAGAAATAAGATAACCAAAAAACCCTCCTAATGGAGGATGAAACTTAAAAGGTTCAAACACAAAACACTCCAAAAGGGAGGAATTCGGACTGAAGAACTAGCAAACTTAAATACACTAGGATGAAACAAAAGAGGATCTACAACAGACTATAGGACAATGGCTATGAAACAAAAACACTCTAATCGAGGACTAAGATACAACTACGAACAAAATAAAGAACAAGAAGGCAAAAGCTTAACAATGAAATACAATGTCTAAGAAACAAAAAAGGAAGACTATGGCATAAAATGGACAAAAACAAGGAACAAGAAGGCAAGGAACTAAACTATGAAACTTACAAACAAAAAATCACTCTCAAAGAGGAAAACAGGCTTACGTGGTTGAATGCTGTGGCTATGGACTAAGACAGGCTTGGAGGACTCGACCAACGGACAAAGACACTCTGGCACAAGACAAAGGAGACGCAGACTATTTGAACACATGGAGGGTGTGTTCAATTTGAACACATGGAGGGTAATGGAGAACAGGTGGAGACAATAGGTAATCAGGGCAGACACATGAGGAAGGGCAAGTGCTCTGAAACGAAAATAAATAGCCTCTGATGTATCTCAGGTACATCAGAGGCTTCATCCCCTCGGACCTAGACAGCCTTCAATTCGCCTGCAGAGGGAATTTGTTCACAAAGGATGCTGTCTCCATCACCCTGCACACAGCCCTGACCCACCTGCAGCAGCCCAACACCTACGTCAGGATGCTATTTGTAGACTTTAGCTCAGCTTTCAACACCGTCAGCCCAGACAAGCTACACGCAGTGGGTCTGCCTGCAACACTGTGCCACTGGATCAGAAACTTTCTCACGAACAGGCCTCAGGTGGTGAGAATAGGGAAAAACACAACATCATCCCCTCTGGTCCTCAGCACGGGCACGCCACAGGGTTGTGTGCTCAGCCCAGCCCTCTTCACCATGTTTACTCACGACTGTGCTGCCATCCACTCCACCGACACAGTTGTGAAGTTTGCGGACGACACTACAGTAGTGGGTCTCATCTCAGATAACAACGAGACCCACTACAAAAAGGAGTTACACCAGCTCACCCAGTGGTGTTCAGCCAACAACCTGGTGCTGAACACAGGGAAGACCAAGGAGGTCATTGTGGACTTCATGAGGTCCAGAAAGATGGATCACGCCCCCCGCCTCATGGATGGAGAAGTGGTGGAGCGTGTGGACAACATCATGTTCCTGGGCCTCCACATCACATCTGATCTTTCCTGGTCCACGAACACCTCCCGCCTGGTGAAGAGGGCACAACAAAGGCTCTTCTTCCTCAGGAAACTGAAATGGGCTGGACTCTCCTCTCAGTTGCTCGTCAACTTTTACAGGGCCACAATTGAACGTGTCCTCTGCCTTAGTATGACAGTGTGGTATGGCAGCTGCACTGCACAGGAGAAGAAACATCTGGCACGGGTGGTTAAGGAAGATGTCAGGAAGAGGGAGAGATCCATCGCCACAGACCCCAGCCATCTGACTGATCTGTGTTCCGTTTCCATCAGGAAAGCAGTACAGGAACATCCGCTCCACCACCAACAGACTGAGGAACAGCTTCTTCCCCAGAGCTGTTACCCCCTGCAGCCCCTCACTGGAGTGAGAGACTGTGAGAACTGTGAGCAACTGCACACTGCACTTTTACACCTTCAAGTGAATAGCTTACTTAACATGTAAGTACACACACGCTTACCTAATTGTCAGCTGAATCATAGTATATACATTTTAGTATATATTCAGCTGCTGTTGGTATATTTCATTGTTTTAGTATATTTTATAGTTTTTTACGCATTTTTACTGCATGCTAGTTTATTTTAGTCCCTTATCTTTATTTTATCTTAAAAATAAATTTGTAATGCAAATTTCGTGGACATGCTCAATGACAATAAAGTCTTGAATATTGAATCTTGGATCTTGAGTGAGTTTAATAAAGTCCATCATTAAATGTTCAATAGGCCTTTCAGGTTTAGGATGGGCAGACTGAGGCATTGATACACCTCTGCTGACATTGCTAGTGGCACAAACATTTCACACTTTTAACAAAGAAAATCCTGCAAAAGTTGAAATCCCTGGTGCATACCATAATTTATTTACATTATCCAACATTCCCACTTCTGACACATGATCAGGGCGATGAGTCAATTTTGCCAAAAAAGGGAATATGGATTTTGGAGTACTGGGAGATTATTAGGGTTTACCCAAACCCCATATGCAAGTTAAATGCATCCTTTCTTTTTCCAGAGCATTTTTTCACCAAGATCAGCCCCTTCTTGAAGTAAAGAGACATCAGTTCGGGAAATGATAGCTTTTTGGACAGAAAAGGGCATTTGCAACATTGGGGAGGCAGTAGAGAGGGCAGCTACTTTCGCAGCAGCATCTGCAGTTGTATTTCCTTGTGACACTGGATGATCAGATTTGTATGAACAAGAGGTTGATGATAAGAGTTTTATGGGCAATAGGTTTGCCTGTAGAGGTAAGGAAACGTTTTTTCCATAACCCATGGAAGTAATGACACATGTTAAATGCATATTGAGATTCAGTATAGATGGTTGGGTGAGTAGTTTTTGCCTGCAGGATGAGGACAGCATGTGGGACATGAACAGTTAGAGGACACATAGCCACAATGTCAGCTGTGGCTAAAACTGCTTCAGTAGCTGCTACTGCTGCTTCTACCCATGCTACCATAGGCCTCTCAGCCGTTGACAGTCGTTTTGAATAGTACCCTATTGGTTGCTGTTTATCACCATGGGACTGAGTGAGGACTGCTGACATAAAACCTTCACTATCTGAAAAGAATAGATTAAATTATTTAGTTAGCACTGGAAGTCCTAGATAAGGGGTACTGGATAAAGCTTGCTTTAAGTCAATGAAGGCTGTCTCTACCTCATGAGTGTAAGTCAAAAAGTCAGACATGACCAAATGTTTTTCCTCAGGGGTTGGGAGATCTCTGCAAAAATCACAAATCCATAGATGGCAATAGCCTGATAAGCCCAAAAATGACATCATTTGTTTTTTAATTTGCAGTTTTGGGACACCCAAAGTGCCTGCATGCAGTCTGCACCTAATTCACATCCCTCAGGAGTGATTATATTGCCAAGATGTCACACTGGTTGGAAAACAAGTTGCAACATGTCTTTTGAGACTTTATAACCATTTTCTGCCAGAAAGCAAAGCAGAGACACTGTGTCAGTTTGGCAATCCCTTTGTGTAGCAGAACACACTGATACATCATCCATACACCAAAAAAAAATAAAATAAAATAAAAATAGAAAACTAACTTAAGTCACTGGCAGACACACTTAGTGAAGAAAAACCCACTCCCAGGACACGGCAAGACAGACAGGAGGGAACCACCACCAGGTCACCAGCACCGTCACCACTGGTCTACAGCAACTGAAAAGGAAGGAGAATAAAACAATCAGTGGGGTTGCACACACACCAAAAGTGCTAATGAAGAGATGCTACGAAGCATTAAGGTGATGATTGACGAACAACGGACTGAAATTCTGGCTGGTTTAGAGTTGATAATATCGGAGTTGGTGAAGAGGGAGGTGTCGTCTACTCTCATGCCACTAGAGGAAAAAGTCTCCCGTCAGGACGGAACCTGGAGCGCTCAGATACTGAACATGGGGATCAGCTAACAGGCATGCAGGCTAAAGTGGCTATGCTAACTGCTACTGTGGAGTCTCTGAGCAAGAAATGTGAGGAGCTGGAGGTGCGCTCTAGGCTGCATAACATCCAACTGGTGGGTCTCCCTGAAGGAATCGAGGGCCCTCAACCTACAGAGCTTATTGCCAACCTTCTTATGGAGCTACTGGGACTCGAGGTTCACAGTCTAGTGTAGGTGGGGATGTTAAATTTGTGAGCCTGAACTGTAAAGGCCTTAATAATCCAATCAAACGTAGTAAGGTGTTGCATTACTTGCATCACCTCAACGCTCAAGTTGTCTACTTGCAGGAGACGCACCTAAGGGAGAGAGATATTATTAGATTGAAGAAGAGCTGGGTCGGGAAGATTTTATTTTTTCTTTAAATGATCTTCCAGAGGCTCTGATAGCCTTAGACGCCGAGAAGACATTTGATAGGGTGGAATGGGATTATCTTTTTTTGTCTTGGGGAAGTTTGGTCTTGGGGAAACGTTTATTTCATGGGTTAGACTACTTTATGCCTCTCCTCAGGCCACGGTTAGAACGAATTCCATAAACTCTGAATACTTCAGGTTACATCACTCTATAAGGCAGGGCTGCCCTCTGAGCCCACTTTTATTTGCTATTGTAATGGAGCCGCTTTCAAGATCACTGCAGTCCCATCCCAGCATATATGGTATTGTCAGATATGGTGTAGAACAGAAGGTAGCATTATATGCGGATGATTTGCTTTTGCTTTTATCTGACCTGCCACAATCAGTTCCTGCAGCCCTCTCGGTCTTGGAAAAATTCAGCAAATTCTCTGGATGTAAATTGAATCTCAGCAAAAGTGATATGCTCGTTGTGAATGGCCAGCTGGACTCTCTTTCGACTCCACTTCCAAGCTTACCGTTTAAGGTTGTGAACTCAGGCTTTACTTACCTTGGAGTATATGTAACTAAAATTTATCTGATCTCTATCGAATAACTTTCTTTCCCTGCTCTCTAAAATCAAACAGGACTTTGAACGATGGGCCCTACTAAATCTTTCCATACCGGCTCGAATTAATACGATCAAAATGAACGTTCTTCCACGCTTTTTGTACTTATTTCAAGCTATACCTCAAGCTATACCCATCCTCCTCCCTCACTGTGAGCTGAATGTACACATGATTGTCACTTTTGTCTGTATTCTTTTATTACTGTCTTTGCTTATCATGCTTTGCTTTCGCTTTACTTTTTACAAACTAACCTGTTTACAAGATATGTGTCCAGCCATCCACAGGTAATGGGTGCCAGCCAGTGGGGGGGTGGGTGTGGGGTGTTTCTTTCTTTTTTTTCTCTCTTTTCTTGCTGTTTCTGTTTAAATTTCAATCTGTGATTGTACATGCCTATTTTGAAGAAAATCAATAAAACTACTCAAAATAGCAAAAAGAAACTACAGAAAAAAACAAAATTCAAATATAATTTACAAAACTCAATGCTCTTAACAAAAGAAACTACAAAAGCAAAATCCAAAACCAATTAGAGATACTTTCTGTCACACGTTCACACTCATCCATTCAACATAAACACGGGGCAATCGCCAATTGTGGAGTGATCGTGCCTATCTGCGGCCGAACAGTCGTATTGCATAAAACGTGCAGACCGGACACAGTACTACCACATGGTGGTTGCCAGTGTGACAGGTTCTCAGCTACAGCCATAGCAAACAGAGTTGGAGTAGAAGAAAACCCCTGGGGCATGCATGTCCATGTGTAACGCTTACCATTGAAAGTGAAAGCAAACCAGAACTGTGAGTCAAGATGAAGAGGAATGCTAAAATATGTATTTGCTAAATCAATTACAGAAAACCAAGAAAGAAGAAAGAATTTTATGGAACCTATGACATTAATAATACAGCATTTGGTGCAGTAGGGGGATGTTGAACTGCTTCATTTATTGCCCTAAGGTCCTGGACTGGTCCCCATGCCCCATTTGGTTTCTTAACAGGCAAGATTGGGGTGTTGCATAGTGAATGAGCGCATTCAACAATGATGAAACTTTGATCTATGAGACACTGAATGACGGGAGTAATGCCTTCAACAGCTTCAGTGCTGAGTGGATATTCTCTCTTGCATGGTCTAAAAGTAGACTTGGGGTGAACAACAACAGGAGTTACACCCTTTATATTACCAAAATCAAACTTGCTACGTGCCAACAAGCTGTCAGGTACTGTTGAAAGCAATACTTCCTCTTCAGCACTCAATGGCATCAGTTGTCATGTCTCGTCATGTCTGTTAATGTGTTTGTTCACTAGCGTTATGTCTCGTCTTGCACTTCATGTTTTATTGTGAGTTTTTGTGCTTTAGTGTGAGTTTTACGGGGAGTCCTTGAGTCAACTGTTAACTATACATATTGTTGGTATGTAACAACTGGGTCATCATTGTCATCATTTGTATCTATGTGCATGTGTGTGTATGTGTGTGCTGCTGATCTCTCTGACCTGCCTCTGCTGTTTCCTCTGGCTGTATTGCCTGAAGACCCAGGAATTTATGTGAGTCCTTTAGGTGGTGCATGTAGCCAAAATTCCCCTGCCTCTAGTCCTACCTGTTGGCTATAATATATATAATGACAACCATCAACATCTTTTTGCGTTACAGTGTGGGTACATTGATTTCTAATTGTTTTTTTCTTTCCTTGGTGCCTTCTTAAACTTCTCAACACATGGTACCAAATTCAATGCCACACAGGCTATACACAGAAAAAAATGAATTCACCACTAAGGTGAACTCTGCGATCACTTAGGTATTACACAGATCTCAAAACCTAATTCACTACCAGACAGGATTTATGTGAACTCCATGACCAAAAAAGAATTATACAGATCACAAAATCCCTTCATTTTAACAGTATACCTAGGTTTTACAACTTCAGAACAACATTTACAGAGCAAATGATACACAACACTGTCCTCACTTATAAAAAATAGATGGAGCATCCGCTATTCACAACCCATGTCTGACATCAGGTGGGATCATTGTGGGATCATTGTGTTTATATGCCCCACTTGGCAATATTATAGTGGATCTTAACAAGCGCTCAGGCTCAAGGGTTTCGGACTCAAAATGCAAAACTCAAACACCAAGGATAGACAAAAAGCTTGAAGGCTGGTTTAATACCAAAAATCTCTCATATATTTACAAGGCAAAAACAAAAGGTGCTTGGTAATCACAAAATACAAGCAAAAGACGCTAAGGTTTCCATCAAGGCAAAAGCTAAGGTAATCAAGAATTTCTTAGGCAAGGCAAAAACAGGCAAGGTCATAAGACAAGGTACACAAGACAATCTGGGACAGGACAAAGGGAGATGTGGACTATTTACACGAGGTAACGAGGAAAAGGTGAAAATAATCAAAATATAGAAAGTGTCTTTTGCCCAACAATAGTGCATTTGGATGTTTGGATGTTTGTAATCAGAGAGGAACAGAGGTTATTGCACATAACAACAATACATTTGAGTTGTACAGTCTGACACCGGTGGGAATGAATGACCTGCAGTAGTGCTCCTTCCTGCACTGAGGAGACTCAGTCGGCCACTGAAGGAGCTGCTCAGCTCCTCTACAGTCCGGTGTAGTGGGTGAGAGCTTGGCCAACAGCCTCCTCTCACCCACCTCCTCCACAGAGTCCAGAGGGCAGCCCAGGACAGAGCTGGCCCTCCTGACCAGCTTGTTTAGTCTCCTCCTGTCCCACTCTGTGCTGCCCGGGGCCCAGCAGACAACAGCGTAGAGGATATCAGAGGCTGCCACAGAGTCATAAAAAGTCCAGAGCAGGGGTCTGCACACTCCAAAGGACCTCAGTCTCCTCAGGAGCTTGAGGTGACTCTGGCCCCTCTTGTACAGGGCGTCAGTTTTGTGGTACGAGTCCAGTTTATTGTAAAGGTGAACACCCAGGTACTTGAAACTGTCCACTGTCTCAGTGTCCTCCCCCTGGATGTTCACTGGTGAGTGTGGTACTGTCCTCCTTCTGAAGTCAACAACCATCTTCTTTGTCTGATTGGTGTTCAAGCACAGGTGGTTGACCGACCGATACTCCAGCTCGTTCCCCTCTGACACACAGCCCACGGTGGCGGAGTCATCAGAGAACTTCTGATGATGGCAGCTGTCCGTGTTGTAGGTGAAGTCCGAGGTGTGAAGTGCTGGGCTGGAGACGTGTGAAGAGGGGGGGAGCAGGAAGGGGGTCAGAGGGGGTGGGGGGAGAATCAAATCTGTTGATGTAACAGCTTAATTCATCCGCCCAACACTGGTCTCCATCAGCTGTCCCTCTGGCACTCTGTCCAAATCCACAGATGTTCTGGGACTGCTTCTTCCCATAATCCTTCTTGGCCCACCTGATCCTCCATTGTAGCTTACGCTCTTCTGTTCCTCTCTGTCCCCTGGGTTAAAAGCCCTTTTCTTCTGATTCAGGAGGACTTTAAACTCGGGGGTGACCCAGGGGTGGTTGTCGGAAGAGCACCATACCCTCCGAGTTGGCACAGTGCTGTCCACACAGAAGTTTATGTAGTCCATGATGCAGTGCGTGAGGCTGTCGATGTCATCTCCATAAGAGTTGCAGAGCATGCTCCAGTCTGTGGTCTGGAAACAGTCCCTCAGTCTCTCATTAGCCTCCTCAGTTCCTTTTCAGGGAAACCACAGAGTCCGGTATCAGTCCATTCAGCCACGTCTCTGAGAAACACATGAGGCTGCACTCCTGGTACTCCCTCCTCTGGTGGGTTAGCGCAGCCAGCTCCTCCGTCTTGTTAGAGATGGAGCAGGCGTTTCCCATGATGACAGAGGGAATAGAAGTCCTCCGCTTCTTTCGTCCACCTCTGCAGCCTCTCCTTGTTCCTGTTTTATTTTGAAAGCCTAACTCTCCTCTTATTTCAGAGCACTTGCCCATCCTCCTGTGTCATCGGTGTGTCCGTCCTGATTACCCATTGTCTCCACCTGTTCCTGATTACCCTCCATGTGTTAAATAGTCTGCGTCTCCCTTGTCTTGTGCCAGTGTGTCTTAGTCCGTGAGCCGATTCACCCGAGCCTGTCTTTGTCCCGTTCCCATAACCACAGTATCTCATCCATGTGTTCCATTGTCCTCTTTGTGAGTGTTTTTGTTTGTAAGTTTTATAGTTCAGATTTTGACTTTTTGTTTCTTCCAGTTAACCCGTTTTGTAGTCCTCATTAAGAGAGTTTTGTGTTGTTAGACTTGTTCTTACTTAGTGTTAGAATTCCTCTTTTTTCCAAAGAGTGATTTTCTTTTCGATAGATTTTCTAGTCAGGTTTTGTTTTCTGTTAGTCTGTTGTATTCTTCCTCCCTTGGAAGCGATTTCAGTTTGTAGTAGTCATCATAGTGTATCTGTTATTTTGTTATTCTCTGCTAGAGCACTTTATGTTAGTTTTTTTCCTTTCTTAGTTTAGCATTATTGTGAATAATATTATTGTTTATATATATATATATATCTTAGATAATTTTATAGAGCCTGATTTCTTTCCTCATTGAAGAAGTCTGGGATTTCGTGCTAAATGAAAGCTGTGATCATTTTAAGTCTGCATCTGAGTCCTAATTGTGTGGCGGCCTGACACCATTTCCTTATATGGCATTATTTATGTACAGAAGCAATGTCTTTGGTAGCAAAATTATCAATAATAAATGACAAACTTTGTCATTAGGGAAGTGTTCGATGGTATTTATTTTGACTAATTGTCCCATTGATTTACTAAAAGAAAAGTCAATGGTGATATGCAGTTCAGAAGCTACTAGGAGAAATGTGAAGGTCACTTTGCGCTTTTGGAGTTCAGTCAATGTGAGCCTCACCCCTTCTTAATAATATAGCAGAGATTTCACTTGGGTGGGTGAACTCTGTTTTCGTTTTGGCTTTAACATTACTCTTTGTTATGTCAAAAGGGGTCAAAAGGTCAGGCATGGACTATTTATTAACTAATTTAGCCAAACAAACTTAGGGTTTTGCATATTTGTGGGTCTAGGACAGGCATGGGCAAACTACAGCCCGGGGGCCATATGCGACCAGTTAAGCTTTTTAATCCGGCCCGCCAAACTTGAAGAAATTATATTAATAAACCTTGTTAAGGTTTTATTTTCCCTGCAATTCTGGCTTTTTCCCAATAGATGGTGCACTCTAGATACATTGAGCTTTACTCTTTAACCCTCAGCCCTTCTGTAAAGATAAGCGGAGCTAAGAAAAGAAAAGTGGACAGAGAATGACAAGTTTTTAATCAGGAGTGGACAACTAAATATTTTTTTTACTGAACACCAATCAACTGCTGTATGCCTGATAAGCCAAGAGACTGTGGCGGTGTTTGAAGAATATGATACAACAATAAACTAACTCCAGACTTTGATGTGCTGGCTAAAAAGGGAGGCCAACAACACTGTTCCCACTGAAATTAAAAGTTTCTCCGTTGTGTTATGTAATAAATGCACTTGAAAATAATTTGTTCAATAAACCTTATATGTCACATGTCATTTCTGTTAAGGGATGCACATATGCTGATCATTGTTGAGGTTTGACATTAGGGATGATTGAATAGAAGGAGCACTTTGTGGTCCACAAGTCAAAAAGTTTGCCTACCCCTGGTCTAGGAGATGCAACATCTTAACACAGGCATGTCCAAACTATTTCATAAAGGGCCGTGTGGCTGCAGGTTTTTGTTGCAACCAGTCAAGAGGTCACCTAATTATTAGCTGAAGACCGAGATCAGCTGATTAAATGCGTCCAGCCTGGTGTGCTCCTCCTTGGTTGAAAGTTCTTAAGTTCTTAAGTTTTCAACATTTGTGTAGTGCAGACCAATCACAAACTGAAATGAGCTTGATGTCGCTAATATCACAAGAGTGTGTATTTTGGATAATTTAAGATGAGATGAATAAAATACTGAAGTTAGGTCTCCACTGATGTAAACATAAAACATTGGTTCCCAAGAGAAGCAAAAAAAAGCCATTTAATACTCACTCTCTCTTTTGTCATTGACTGCTCCTTTCCTGCTTGTATCTTTGTTTTTTGTTTGTTTTTGTAATTATGCATGTGTTGTCTTCCACATCTCCTACTTGGCCAGTTGTCTCTTCTGTTAATGCAGTTTTCATGCATTTATTCTGGACTTGATGATTTGACTGCCTTTACTTTTTCTTTACTCTTTTCTGGCCACCTACAACACAATCATCATGTGCTTCATTATACACTTTGCCCTCAGCTAACATCACCCCTTGCTAGCCACTAAAATCTTTCATTGTAACTGGCACAATGTTACCTGTAATATTGTTTGAGGTCAAAAAGCATACTGCAGTTTCTGCATCTGTCTTATTGGAGTAAAGATTTAGCAACCAAGAGAAAGTACAATGTGACCGAGGTCCATGCTGCAGCACATGCAGAGCACAGCAAGAAAAGGTGACTGAAAGGAAAACTGCGCGTTAATTTATCAAAACTGCTGTCACGTTTTTGCTGTAATGTAGTCAGCCAAACTTCTGAGCAAATTTTTTGGAATAAGTTTTGGAGTAACCTCTGTATTCTCAACTTTAACCTTGGTCAGGGCACAGTCGATGGAATTGTCCTGGTGCCATGTGAGTGCCTGTCTTTGTGAAAAAAGTTCCTGTCTTGTGACAACTAGTTGAAATTTCCATCTTTTCATCCACTTGCAACGTCTGGCCAAGAAAGAAAAACAAGTGAAGCAACTGAATTTTGATGATGAGTGATTTATTAAGGCAGTGTTAATGATTCAGAGTGACATTAGCACTATGTGAAACATGAGACCAATGCAGAGGGCTAGGGTAAAAAAAACGTACTATTGTCCAGCAAATACAGGGCAACATCATATCCTATCAGGTGTGTGCAACCACACATTCCTGGTAGATTGCAGGATAATTCAAGGAGGATAAAATGATTGCCACTGTGATAACTTTCGAGAGTTATGAAACTCTCATAGTATTAACTATTGTACACTGTTTTTACGTCCCATAAACCTTAAACTCATGGATGTTTCACTCAAACTGGCCTTCCTGGTTTGTATTTGCATGTGAAACAACACTTTCCCACCAGTACAGGCCCTTTGTTGGATTTAATAAAGTTCTGTTTTGGGGACAATGGTTGAGTCTTCTTTTGGTTGATGGTGAGTTCAGTGCACAAAACTCATTCAACAAAAAACACTTCTCTTACATGTTGCATACATTTATCACAGTATGCATGCAACATGTTCGAAATGTGTGCAAGGAAACTGTCCATGCCAACAAGAAAATGGGTATATCAAACTTGTGCACACAGAACTTCATGCAGTGAACAATGATAAATCTCACCTGTTGTACATGCATCTACTTGCACACATACAGGCATATTTACATACAGAAACTTTCCCAGAATGCATGAATTGGTTCAGCCATTTCCTTTGAAAGTCCTAGTAGCCTTAATGTTGAGTTACTTGTTGTGGACAAAGTGGGACTTGACACACACTGGTTACCATACAAGTGAACGCGGTTACACAACAAGTGGTGTGGTGTCTGCGAACCCTCATGCTCACTCTACTATGCAGGCATGCATAGTTTCACATGCTACCATTGAGACACACACACACACATATATATGTACGTATTGATGGATATTTGGGTCATATTCCTATACTTTGATACGTTTGATTACACACATATATTCTGCTAATAGTTAGATTGCATGCATATGCTTACATTAATGATAGTTGGATCCTGATATGTTGATCTTATTCATATCTTCTGCTGATGGATTGTGTGACTGAATAATCAACAGAAATTCTTCTTTTCCTGGTTAAGTTTTTCCTTTATTATTCATAGAAGTGATTTAGACGAGGAGTGATTCTTTGTGTGACCTAGAACAGGAGGTTTTGAGATAGAGGCCTGGCAGGGGAGACATCTTGGGGCCCTCGACTTAAGATAGAACAGGTTGGCGTCAGGGATAAGGGTGTCTCTCTAGATTTGTCCTTGCAAACAGGTTGCTGGCCCGGTGACGTTGGATTCTCAGAGATGACCAAGCAGAGGAGAGAGAGCACCGACGGCAACGAGGAGGAGCCAACAACTGTTTCAGCATTTCCTCATGTTCTGTCTATAAAATACTGGGTCAGGGAGCGGTAGTGTGTCAGACTTCGTGAACTGACCCAACTCTGTTGTGGATCAGGGAAAGGTTAAGTCGAGACCCAGAGCTCTGTAACCTCGCACATTCTATTCAGCTTCTCCTATTGCTTCATTAAAAGAATCCAGAGGACCAGAGATTTTTGAGACATGTCCTCGACTATATATATATATATATTTATATATATATAGAGAGAGAGAGAGAGACAGAGAGATCAATAGATATAGATATAGATTATATATATAGATAGATAGATAGATAGATAGATAGATAGATAGATAGATAGATAGATAACATACAAACACATGTAAAAAAATGTCCAACTTACGCTCCACTAAAGTCTCATAACTCAAATCATCACAGTAATAAATGAGTGGTTTAACCATCGCTAAGGATGCATTATGGGGACATATGAGAGATTGTTCACTTTACATGATGGTCAAATAAACATTTACAGAACACGCATACAAAGTAGTTGTACTGCTGCACTGAGAAAAGCAAAGTCTGATTACTACCTGCATTCTGTTACCAGCTCTTCCCATTATCCAGGTCAATTTTGGAAAGTTGTTAAATCACTCTCTAACTGTAAAAGCCCATTTCCAATTCACACTGGCAGTAAGCAAGATCAACTAACAGATCTTAAAGAAATTTGCACTGCCTTTAATAATCATTTTTTTTGGCTCTGGTCATCTTTTATATAATAATAATATGAGCAATCTAAATCATAACATCGAACCACAGGCAACATCACAGGTTACCATTTCTTCAAGCTTCAGTACAACTGCCTTTAGTCTTTGGGATGTTACTGATACTCTTCTTACAATCGAGAGAACGGAAATTTGGATGCTCGTTTTCTGAAACTGTCAGTGCCGCTGATTGCTGAATGTAAAACTCATATCTTTAATCTGTCTGTTTATACTGGAATAATCCCTACTGCCTTGAAAACAGCTCATGTCCTTCCTTTGCACAAAGGTGGTGGCAAAGCTGATGTTAATAATTATCGCCCAATCTCCAAATTGTGGTGTCTGGCTAAAATCTCGGAAACCTTGGTGAATGATCACAGTAGCATTTCTGCAACATCCTTGCTCTTGAACAACATTGCACTTGCCCTGGTAAGCAAAATGTTCTTCGCTGCTCTGTTTATAGACTTGTCAAAAGCGTTTTATACTGTTGACCTTTCACTACTCCTAAGCAAACTCTCAAATATTGGTTGTGATTCTGTCACTTGCCTTGGGTTTGAAAACTATCTTTCAAACAGATCTCAGTGTGTAAAAATGGGTGATGTTTACTCAGACACTTTATATATATATATTACCAAAGGAGTTCCACAAGGTTCGGTATTAGGCCCAATCTTGTTCTCAATTTACATCAATGATATTGACCCCTCTTCTGATTCCTATAAACTTCATCTTTATGCTGATGGCACAATCCTTTATTGTACAGCAATATTGATGAAATCAGCCGTTGAATGTCTGCAGTCTTCCTTTGATTCACTTCAACTTCGACAGCATAATCACAAGTTAGTGCTTAATTCTGATAATTCTGATTCTGATTGATAGCAAAATTGCACTTTTACACCTTCACCTCCACCTTCACCTGCACCTGCACCTTCTGTGTACTTAACATTTAAGTACACACACACTTAACTAAATTATATACATTTTAGTATATTGGTACATTTCATTGGTATATTTTATTGTTTACTGTTTTTATACATTTTAGTATATTTCAGCTGCTGTCGGTTCATTTCACTGGTATAATTTATTGTCTATTGTTTAGTATATTTATAACCGATGACCCCTACAGCACCCATCATTGTTCCCTTTACCAAAAAGTTGGCTGGCCTTCTCTGGCTGTGAGTCGAGACCAGCACTGGTTTTTATTCATCTATAAAGCTTTAATGCAGTTGCTCCCTACATTTCATCCCCTTTAACTCTGAATTCACAAAATCTTGGCAGTTGCTCACAGAATAGGCTGATGCTCCACACTCCATTGATCAGATCTGTAATTGGGAAAATCTCATTTTCTTACAGTGCACCTATTCATGAAACAACCTGCAGAAGGCCTGAACTCTCTGCTGCCACTAGGGCTGTCCAAAGTTGACAACATTTCAGACCTAGTTTTTATCTTAAATAATATATTTAGCTCTTTTTTCTTTCTTCTACGTTATTCAATTTGAGCATTGTTATATTTTCCTACATTTTTATTGTTCCCTTGCGTGTTATTATTCTGTTTTTTATGTTTTATTGTCTGCCGTTGTTTTTTTATCTCAACACCATTGTAAATGAGAATTCCTCCTCAATGGTCTTTGGAGGTGAAATAAAGGTTGAATGAATGAAAAAGAAAACACTGGGCACAATACCACTGCAATGCAATTGAAGAATTTGTTATTTGTTGTACTTACTTAATAACATAGTTGTTTATTATGCATGGTTCATTGTAGAATGATTATATGAAGCCACAGGTGCTGAGTGATCATTGTAGAATGATTATATGAAGCCACAGGTGCTGAGTGATCATTGTAGAATGATTATATGAAGCCACAGGTGCTTAGTGATCATTGTAGAATGATTATATGAAGCCACAGGTGCTTAGTGATGTAGTACTGGAGAAAACAGTCAAAATAGAAGCAGGGGTCAAAATAGAAGCAATAATAGTATTAGGTGACATGAGGTGGCACCTGTATGTACTGTGTTTGAATTCTGATGTGTACAGGGAAGGAGAGAGCACTGTACCCTGCACCCTACTGTGGTCTTTTGGTGAGGTAGTTGATGGACCAGGTGGCAGTCTTCGCCAGCTCTTTCCAGCTTCTTCCTGAGCAGTGATCTTGGATTGTGTTGAAAGCACTGGATAACTCAAAAAACATGACTGAGAAATGTTTTTTCATGACTAAAATAAACTGATTTATTTAGCAGGATAGCCACTCCCCTTTTCCTCCCGTTTTTGAAGGACGAGCTATATAGCTGGTCCCCCCATTCTCACTTCAGTTTTAAGTGCTCTTTTTCTGACAGATCTCCTGGATCATTGCTATAGAGCAATGTAGTTTTTTAAGCTGGTTCAATATCTTCTTCCTCTTGACTGGACTACCCATACCCTTAACATTATAACTTACACAAATTAAGCTATCCATGTAGTGATATTTGAACTAGTTGGTGTGCTCTAATCTCAGCAAATTCCAAATGAGCATAAAACCAAGTAAAGCAAAAATATAGTACAGTAGTATTGGCCCAAACATTAATCTCAAGATAACAAGAACAAAATATATAATATAGAACAGACAAACAAGACTTCCACATACCAAACTGGATTTTTCAGTACTATATTGTTGTTCAACAATTTCAAAGCTGAACATAAACCAGTCCCCGGTGTAACCAGGGCGAAGAAGGGTGACCGCCCCTCCGTGGGAATCACACACAGTGTCGGCGCTGCTGTCGTCTGGCTTGCAGAGTCACTGCAGCGTGTCCTTCCAGATTTTCTTTCCGTAATTTCTCCAGTTCCGCCAGTATTTTAGATTCGGGTGCTAGCATCTGCACCATCGGGAGTATGCATTAAAGTGAGCTGCTTCAAATTTTCTTGTTTGTCCTTCGTGTATTCCTGCTAGCCGGAGCCCTTGCTTCTGGAAGACGATGATGTTGAATTTGTGTCAATTCGCCGAGTTTTTTGTTGTTTTATTAGGAGATTAGTAGTTGCAGGGACAGAGCTTACGGTTTAGGCTGCTGCCTCCAACATGGCGTCACCGGAAGTCTGCTGACAATTTTTAAATGGTGTTGATGGAAGAATAACAACAGGTTGATTTGGATTAGTGACATTAATTGGATACGTGAATACCAGTGATAAAAATCTGGTGATATCTGAAGACTGACGTTTTTCTGTCTGTACATTTGATTGGCTGAGGTTTTTGGCCCATCAGTCAGAGTTGGAAGAATATTACATCATTCATCCAGTGCATGCAAGACATTCAGCCTTTGCTCCAGTTGCCTGAAACACTGTCACAGAGGTGCACAGTGTTTTTCATGGCGCAAATGTTCTCCCTTACTTTTCCAATGACTTTATCCCCAGTGTTTGTAATAAGATGACTAATGCGCACTGAGCAGTAAGTCCTTGCCCATGTAGAGGAAACACCCGATGACTAATGAGCACTGAGCAGTGAGTCCTTGCCCATGTAGACGAAACACCAGAAACAACCTTGTGTCAGCATTAATTTATTTACTGGATTAATTTAATTAATACTTGATTATCTCATTTAATAACAATGTGGAGACTGTTTATTGGGGAGTCAGAAACAGGTATGCAGAAAGAAAGCTAAATGACAGAAAGTGTGTAGGATTTAGAGGGATCTATTGGCAGAAATGGAATATAATATTATTGGTGTAGAATCATCTGAAAATAAGAATTATTGTGTTTTCATTACCTTAGAATGAGCCCTTTATATCAACAGAGCAGGTCCTCTTCCACAGAGTCCTGCAATTGTAGATTGCACTTGGAATTGCAATCTACAATCTCACCGTTCGATGCCACTAAATCCTACACACTGGCCTTCGAATACCATAATACAAGAAACTCGGTGAGATGAGTGGTGTAAAAGAACCAATCATTAATTAGAAAATTGCCTTTACATGAATTATGAGTGTACAACAATAAAAAAAAAGAAGTACAATGCAATACAAATACGAAACAAGGCATTTTTACAGTTGGTAAACATTGCAAAATGCTATAACTATATTTTCAGCATGAGGTGAAGTTGGAGTAATCAGTGCTCTTAAAGAAACTTCTCAACAGTTTGAATTAAACTTGTCTTTGCCTGTTTGTACATTCAGAAAGTGCAGTGAATGACAGCTGATGACTAGCTCCACATGCTGACAAACAACATTGCATTTAATGACTTAAGTGTCAGCACAGAATTATTTTTTTTTACAGCATGTGTTGAAGTGGTGAAGACAAATAAGTCTCAACCTTAAATTGTCATCTACATCATGGCAGGTGTAGAGGCATTTGTGACATGACTGACCTTACACAAAATGCAGAACCAAGACCCGTGGTGATCTGTCAGGTGGGATAATGAAGGCACATACTGTATCTGTCAGTTACAAAAAGCTTTCAGATGGCCATCAGCACTGTACAAACAGTCACACAGTGTGTGTGTATGTCATAGAGCAGTTCATTTAAATGCCAGTATGAAAACATTCCCTCACCTACAAGAATTTTCATAACTGCCTTGTTGGGGTGCACTATGGTAGAGCTGAAACCTATTAACAAAAAATTAATGGACAACCATTTTGATAATGGGTTAATTGTTTCTTTTCCAAAGCATGAAGGCCAAATATACATTGGTTCCAACTTCTCAAATGTGAATGTTGGTTTTCTCAGTCCCCCTTCAAAATAGACATCAACTGTAAGTCTGGTCAGAGCCATAGATATTTTGCAACTCATTCTGTAATGTTTCACATGGCCTGCACTACAGGTGCAAGACAAGATTTTTAAATTCCTAAGGTTACACAGCACTGTGTTCAGATAAAATGACACTGGACATCTTTTCAGTATTTGGCATTTTCCACAACCAAGAGAAGGGTCTGACTATTAAAGGCTCCTCCTTAAAATATCTGTCACATTAGAGAACTCTGTGTCTTTCAAGGCTGAAAATGCCTGAAATAGAAATGTGTTTTTTTTGGTTTTGGCACCTGCATCTTAGCTATTGTTTTTACTTAAAGGGAATGGGTTTCAAAAACCATTTGAAAGCGAACCATTATTTACTGTGGGCAATCTGAACATGCAGCTTTTGAAATTCTGACTTTGTGATGGTTGCAGTCTACCATTAGAAACCGGCAGCGATCCCGGCTAAGGCCGTAGAGTTCCCACACTGTACATTGTCTTCAAGACATGAGTTGTGCCCACCAACACAGAAACAATGGCCTACATATTTTACAGTACCAGCATAAAGGACACTTAATAATGTGCTGGTGATGGCAAGAATTTGTGAACATATTTATTAACACTGACATTGTGCTTTTTGCATTCAGTTCCATACCACTTTCACGCAACTATGAATAACACGTCAGAAACAACAGCAAACTTTTACATTCACCAGGAATTTTCTTTCTTTCTTTCATTCATTCTTTCTTTTTATGTCTGTCTGTCTGTCTGTCTGTCTGTAGTTGTTTCTGCATGTTCTGTGTCAGGAAGCAAAGCTACTTTCAAAGGATTTCACACACACACAAGGACTCTCATTCATTTTGGCAGATGAGGTTAAGTAGTGGTCTATGTCCTTACTCCTTGCTAAAATGGTAGTTACAACATATTAGTGCATTCCTAATAAAGTTTTTTGGATGAAATACAGTCCTTTAGTGACATAATCCTACTGATCCTCTCCAATTACAACATGGGTTAGCTAACTGTTCTTTGCTTCTTTGGTCCAACATTTTTGGTTTTCAGTGGACATCTTACAATAACCATGCTGGAAATATAATATATAACCACATAAGTAAAACAGACAAACAAAAAAACAATCAATTGATTTTTATCACCATTATTATCATTTCTTTTTGCAAAGCTCAACTATCTTTGACTTTGTGGCTTGACTGACTGGTGGAATTTTTTTGTGTTGATGCAACAGCATGAAACAGGTTGAACCAGCAACACCTGTCGCTACCATAAAATCACTCATGTGCAGATTTTGGACAGTCCACTGAACTATACAATTACATCTCTGGAAAAGCATGTCATGCCAAGATCTTGAAATAATTGGAGACTCTAGTCTCTCTTTTTCTCTTAAGAATCTCAAAATATTATCACATATTTAACACAGTTCTTAAAAACAAGGGGAACAACCTCACCCCACTTGAAGACTATTCCACCTGATTTCATGACAGAACATGTGATGTATTTTTAAGATGGAACTTTTCACAGGGATTTTGTTGACAAGTGTCAGCACCAATTCATTCTGTTACATTTGGTCAAAGCCAGACATGTCAAGCTTAGAGGCTATCTCTGTAATCAAATTGACATTCACGGTCAATACCCAACTCTCCACAATGCATAGTTTAAAGTAATGCCAAATTGTCCCAGCCTTATAGACAAAATAATAGGATAAAGGATGAGCCGTCTTAGATGATCGTTGCCTAAAGTTCATGTCCACGTCCACACTGACAATCATTTGAAGTTGGTGTTATTGAATATAGAACATCAAGTCAGTCACGTTGTGCCTGCAAATACTCTTCATGGTTTGTTTTACTAACAAGTCACATGGATGGTAGGTAAACAAACATACTAACAAAGTGTGTGTGAAAATGATAAATCCCCTCCATCTTGTTCTTCAAGCATGATAAAATGCTGAATGAATAACTGGAAGAGTGTCTGTTATTTGAGAGTGACCCCAACCAGTGGTGTCATGCAGGCAGCTACCAAAACTCTCTGCCCTCTTGTTGCCAAGGCCTAACAGTAAAGTTGTACAGTGGGCACCATGTTCCCAAAACACAAAAGAATGCCCTTCATGGCACAGGCATGGTCAGTATGTCAAGTGTACTTATCCATAGAAGTTCCTTAAAACTGTGCATGCTTACTGACCCAAACAGCACTGTGACTTCAGGTGGACAAGGTTACAAAAAGAAAATCTGTTTTGAAATTGTTGAAATTCTTTTGCTATCCAAATGAAATACATTTGTCTGAAAGTGTTTTTCAAAATGGCACACAATCTCTGTGTAGTTCGTACAAGTATATTTTCATATCTCACAGGAAAATAAACATTTGTTGCCACTGAGAACAGATGGATCCACTGTTAAATCTGCTGCCATTTTCCTTTGTTGTACACAAGGAGGAGGCATAGAAGAAGGGTTGATTGCAAAACTGGTTAGGGCAACGTCCGTTGGACAACAAAAAAGAGTAAACTCATCAGGTTGAGCAGTTTTACTCAGGGAGAATTGTCTGCCTGAGGTCAGTGAGCCACAAAGGTCACCAATGCCAAGTTATCTCTACTACTGTGACAGTTGTACCAGTACCAAACAGGGCTACTGAGATGCCAGCTACTTTGCAGATCTTTCCATGGCACACAGATACACAGGCCATTACAGTACATATACAACGTAAATACCCTAACATTTCTGATTATCCAAGTGCCATGTCGACAATAAAAAAAAATACATGACACATAAATACAATAATGTCAGAAAGTAATAAGTAGTAATAATGAAAACAAAATAAGTAGTGCAATAAATGCAACAAAAAGGTAGCCAATACATTTGGTCCAAAGGAGCTTACCAGTCTCGAGAAACACTGTACAGAAGCGTTAACAAATATCTATCACCTAACCAAGTAACAAGCTTCCTCTTACAGCTAAATCCTTGTAGCAAGGGCAGTTTTCATTAACTATTAGCTTTCATGTTGGGAAGGTAACAAATGTGACATGCAAAGTTTCATAAACATTACCAAATGTGCTGCAATGTCATTGGTGCTGCAGTTAATATGTATATGTGTACTATGGTCACTGTTCGTTTGTATACACAGTAACAATGACACTAAACCCCCCAGGGCAAAAAGTAGTGCATTTAAAAAAAGCTTTAGTCACCGACCCCAGCGAGTTACAACAGTGACAAGAAGAGAAATCCTTTGCCTTAACTGGAAAAATTAAAAATACATTTGTGTACACGGATATGCATACTTTATGTTGAATTTTAACGGAAGGTTTTGGCTTCCAGCTTTACCCACTCCTTCTTATATTTTTCCTTCTCATTAATGTGTAACTGTGTCATCTATCTTAAACATACGTACATCTTCATAATAGGTTTTGTCTAACCTCTCCAGCTTGTTAACTTCCATTTAACTTCAAACATCCATCGCCAAGTTAAATCCATCACAATCACTGAACGAGAAAGTGCCAAAGGCATCTTACAAAGTTGCATCAGTAAAATAAATATGAGGCTATGAACCTTTAAATGTTTAAGTTCCAGTCACTACTTCATATTAACACACACATTTAGGAAAACTGCAAGAGCTGAGATGAGACAGAAAGGGGCACCAGACTAATTCTGATTCAGGGTTTTCCTAAGATGACAGCTAACAGTGATTTAGGGAAGGAATAAACTGAATGTCTAAAAACTCCAGTCAAGCTGAAGAGTTTAAATGAATGCATATGTAAACATTACAGTATAAAAATGTTTCTTTGTGTACGCCAATCAAAGACCGAGCTGCAGGTTTTGAGGACAACCTGGGATGATTTACTTGTCTGTCACTGTGCTTGTCTCGATTGAGCTGCCATCCAATCATTTGTGTGGATGGGGCAGGTGGTTGTGGTGGTGGTAATGGGTCAGATGAGGATCTCCACCATGTCGTTGTCCACTTCCTGTTGGGTGAGTGGTGCTAGAGGAGGGGCCGTTTGCTGTGGATTGGACTGGATGGGGAGCCTCCGCTCCAAGGTGCTGCTGTGAAACACTGGCACATCTACACAAAGAAGAAGACAAAAAAAAAAAGAAAAAGAAAAATGATTAGTCAGAATTTCTGATTATCCAGTCTCTCTGTTTTGTAAGTTGTATCTCAGCATAGTAAAAAAAAAAAGAAATCATGCTCGAAATAATTTTCTACTCACTATAAAGTGCACTATATTTACTGTCCGCTATTCTATCTGAGTGTCTCAATTCTGAATTCATGTGAGTGGGATAATTATTCTGTACATCAGTGTTCACCAACCCACCCAACCCAAGATCCGTAACACCTTGTCCTTGATGAAAGGCAAGCTATTGAAAAGTTGAGTAAAAAGAGAGCCGAGACTGTACTTCCAACACAAAAAATAAAGGCATGCAGTCTATTTTTCATTTCTATTTCTAACCAGAAATCAGTTAATTTTCAATTTTCTGCTGTTACGCTTGAACAAAATGGAAGTTATCGTAGATATGGCCTTCAACTCCCCAAAATAAAATAATTGCAAGAATTGCTATTTTTTACCTCTGTGACATTGCACATCCTGTTTCAAAATGATGCAGAAAAACTAGTCCAAGCATTTGTTAATTCCAGGCTAGATTTTTCCAATTTCTTGTTATCAGGCTGCCCCAACAGGTCGCTAATGACTCTTTAGCTGCGCGTATGATGTCAAAACTTGGAAAAGAGACATTTGTCCCATATTAGCCTCTTTGCATATATTTCCTATTATGTGGAGTTATGTACTTAACAAAAAAAAGGTGAAACAACTGAAAACATGTTTTATATTTTAGTTTCTTCAAAATAGCCTTGTTATTCTGTCTGCGGAAGTTGTCCCACATTGATCGGACCATGATGACACTTTTTTATCGTGCTTTTATTGAGTCGGTTTTAACTTTTTCACTTGTGTCATGGTTTGGAAACCTGCCCATAAAAGAAAGGAACTCACTGAACCAGATCATTAAATGGTCTGGTCGGCTCATTGGGGAGTCACAGCTGTGCCTACAGTCGCTGTACACTCGGCAGGTACAGCGACTGGCCAGCTCCATCTCCACTGATGACTCCCATCCCCTGGCAAGTGAGTTCCAGCTGCTACCATCTAAAAGGCGATTCATAGTCCCGAGAGTTAGGACCACTCGCTACAGGAACAGCTTTGTTCCTATTGCTGTTTTTCTCTTAAATAGGAGGTCTGTCCTATTTTAATGTGGTCTTAACTTGCTTACTTATTTATTTACTTATTTATTTATTATTGTTTTACTCTCCCTTGGATCATGCTCTTATGTTTTCTTAGCATGCTCTTAACAGGTCTTATATTGGCATTTTTAGTGATATTTAATGACTTTTATTTTATTTATTTATTTTAGTCTTTTAACCATGATCAGTGAGCTGCTGGGAGTACCTGTCAATGTCTGCTGTTAATCTGTCTTCCGTATGTGTCCTGTGTTTCTAAATGTTGTGTATAATGTTTAAGATGCCCTCTCCAGACTGCAAAACAAATCTACCTACTGGTATCAATAAAGTTACCTTGACCTTGCTCTGATTACTGCTTTGCACACTCTTGGCATTCTCTCGATGAGCTAGAGGAGTAGTCACCTGAAATGGTTTTCACTTCACAGGTGTGCCTTATCAGAGTTAATTAGTGGAATTTCTTGCTTTATCAATGGGGTTGGGACCATCAGTTGTGTTGTGCAGAAGTCAGGTTAATACACAGCCGACAGCCCTTTTGGACAACTGTTAAAATTCATATTATGGCGAGAACCAATCAGCTAACTAAAGAGAAATTAGTGGCCATCATTACTTTAAGAAATGAAGGTCAGTCAGTCCAGGAAATTGCAAAAACTTTAAATGTGTCCCAGACTCTAGAGGTACAGTACTCACATTATCCTCATGAACGCACCAACAGTAAACTAATGAGAAAGGAGCAATAGTCTGTTTTCCCTCTGAGCAGTCACCAAAGAGCTAGCACATGGACAGTACCCTCTCAAAGTCTGCTTCAAAAAGTGAATGCAGCACTACGAATTTTTCCAACAATACAGTGACCAATCAGCTGATGTACAACACAGCAACAGTGATTCTAGAGACGCTCAGCTATAAGATGAACAGCATGAACAGCCACAAGGAGCAATACCCCCATGGAGAAGGAGGTTCGACGCAAAGATCAAGGCAACACAGACAGAAGTAGCTCTGGCTACCCGCCTGAAGAGATACACTAGAGAAACAGATGCCAGGAGAATAAATAGGATGTTCTCCACTGAACCATCCAAAGTGTACTCTGAGTAGTAGAATAAGAACACAAGAGGAGGCCCCCGGCTAAGATGAATACATACATGGCCCAATTCATGAGCGGGGCCCAGAAAGGAATTGGTAATAATACCAGGGGAGCCAAGAACCAGCTACTGGTCCATAGAGCAGTCACCCAGGACTGCAAGACCAGACAGACCAACCAATGCACTACGTGGATTGACTAAAAGAAAGCCTATGCCTCAATACCACACACAGATCCTGGAATGCTTGGAATTGTACAACACCAACGGTACACTAAGAGCCTTCATCAAGAACTCAATGGGGCTGTGGAAAACAACTCTGGAGGCCGACTCAAAGCCAACAGCACAAGTTACCAGCAAGTGCGGCATATACTAAGGCGATACACTATCACTGCTGTTCTGCATAGGGCTGAACCCCCTCAGCCAGATCATCAGCCACCTTCTCTACATGGATGACATCAAGCTGTATGTCAGGAATGAGTGAGACATCAACTCCCTGGTCCACATCTCCAGGATCCACAGCAAAGACATCGGGATGTCATTCGGACTACATAAATGTGGGCAGATGGTATCAAAGAGAGGGAAGATGATCAGAACCGAGGGGATTGAACTACCAAATGGCAGCATTGCAGATGTTCAGGAAAGCTACAAATACCTTCGGGGCAAATGGGAACCATGAGGAGGCTGCAAGGAAGTCACAGGCAAACACCTAAAACAAATAAGGCAGGTCCTGAAGAGTCACCTGAATGGAAAGAACAATACCTGGGCTATCAACACATATGCACTGCCAGTCATCAGATACTCCGCTGGTATAATCAGCTAGATAGAAGTGGGCTGAAGGAGGCCGAGGACTAGTGAGCGTCAGAGCCACTGTACAGGATGAAACAACTAAGATCCAGGAATACTTCCTGAAGATGGCCCTCAAAGATGAGCTGCTAAGTGAATAACTTAGGCAACAGAAACCTGATGATGCACAAGAGGAGGATAGCTATATATATGTGTATATATATGTGTATATATATATATATATATATATATATATATATATATATAGATAGATAGATGTTTAGAATTTGCGCACAGACAGCATATTTAACATTACATCAACTATATTACATTTACTAACTATATTTTTTCATGAAGAGGAGTGGCTTTGATGCTTCCTCATGTTTGGCAATAAATTTGTTTAAGCAGCATGAGAGTGTGTTGGCAAGGCTGTATAATGTTAACCAAAAATGTAAAATTCTCAAAGCCTTTATTACTAGATTTCAATATTGAGCTACAATTACATTCATGGTTTTGCATTATACTTACCTATAAACCTCTTATTGGGAGTCATGAGAAAGTTTCAGAGCAACAGAGACAGAGAGCATCCCTCTAACCGTGGTTACTCACTGTCACTCCTGCCTGCATGAGTACAGCGTGAGAGGAAAGGGAGACGCTGTGGCAAAATGCTAAGCAGCATGCATACAGTACATTATATTACAATCTAATAGATTTGCCTTTCCCCGCCTTCCTGGGAAGGTGTTTCGGGCATGCCCCACCAGAAAGAGAAGGGAAGGGAAGACCCAGGACACGCTGGAGGGACTATGTCGCTTGGTGGGCCTGGGAATGCCTCAGGGTCTCCCCGGAAGAGCTGACGAAAGTGTCTGGGGAGAGGGAAGTCTGGGTATCCCAGCTTAGACTGCTGCCCCCGCGACCCAGCCCCCGATAAACGGAAGAGAATGGATGGATGGATGGATATTCCAACTGCAGCTGAAATATACTAAAATGTATATACTGAGTGCAAATAGCTGACAATTTAGTTAAGCGTGTGTGTACTTAAATGTTAAGTACACAGAAGGTGGAGGTGGAGGTGAAGGTGTAAAGTGCAGTGTGCAGTGGTTCACAGTTCTCACAGTCTCTCACTCCAGTGAGGGGCTGATGGGGGTGATAGCTCTAACAGCTCTGGGGAAGAAGCTGTCCCTCAGTCTGTTGGTGGTGGTGCGGATGTTCCTGTACCGCTTTCCTGATGGTAGCGGTACAAACAGTCTGTGGCCCGGATGGCTGGGGTCCGTGGCGATGGATCTCACCCTCTTTCTGACCCGGCCTTCATGTATAGAGTCTAGGTCAGGAAGGGGGCAGCCCTGTGCTGTTTTAACCACCCGTTCCAGTTGTTTCCTCTCCTGTGCCATGCAGCTGCCATACCACACTGTCATACTAAGGCAGAGGATACTTTCAATTGTGGCCCTGTAGAAGTTGAGAAATCCAGGAACACTCCTGCTAGCTGGTCAGCGCATGTCCTCAAAGTCTTGCCTGACACCTGTAGCTCTGCGGGTGTTGATCCTCCTCAGGGTGGATGTCACCTGGTGCTGCTGCAGGACGAGGGGCTGGTGCTGCTCCTCCAGCCAGGGTAGGTGTATGGCTTCTCTTCTGCCTGATGTGTCGAAGTGGGCAAAGAAGCTGTTTAAGGTGTCAGGCAGGGTGGGGCCGTGGCTGGCAAGCTGAGTGTTAGGCTTGTAGTCTGTCATGGTTCTGATGCCTCTCCACATGTTCTGGGTTCTACAATGCTACTTCTGGACAGATAGGTGCTAGAGCTTCATCAGATTTCAACAAACACACTATCTGAGCAACAACAACAACAATATTTATTTATTTATTTGTTATTTTCATGTGTTGGAAAAAAAAAGCTGTTTCCTTTGTCCCTTCTTGACTGTATGTCATATGCTCCTGACTCAAACCTAGAGCCCAAAGACCATCAAAGATCATAGCTCACTGTAAATTCATAAGTGGGTGAGTGCACCATTTTACACACAAATTGGCACATTTGCTTTACTAAAGTAGATCAGCAGCCATACACATTGTACTTACTTTGCTTTCAGGCCAAAGTTAAGCAGCTAATTACAACAACCATACTTACTTCAATCCCCTACCTACTATCTTCTGTCATGTTTAAATTGACTCATATCACCACCTGCTGTTGTGGAAAGTGAACTACTAGAACATATAGACAATCAAGGTGGAAAGACAAGGGCCAAAAGTCATGATTTTATTTTTGTCATGATCCGTGCCATGCACGGCAGTTTAGTTTAGTTTTTCTCTTGTTGATCTTTTGCCTTGTTCCTTGTAAGTGTTCATTCTAGTGTTTTCTTAGTTCATGTTCGTTTCTCTGTTCAAGTCTGTGTTATCCATATTGTCCTCATAGTCATGCCATGTTTTATGTTAGAGTTCTGTATTGTCTTAGTCTCATCCCTTGCCCTGTCTTGTTTGTATATTGGTTAAGTTTCCCATTGTGTCTTGTCTTGCCTGGTTTTGGCTACTTCCTGTTTTATTTTGAAGGTTCATGCTATGTGTCCTTTTGTTACTTTACTTCCTGTGTTTTCCCTCCTGTGTGATTGTCTGATCGTTTCCACCTGTGCGTCATTAGTGTTCCTCCCTAGTGTATTTAAGTCTGTGTCTTCCCTTTGTCCTTGTCGGGTTGTTGTCTGAGAAAACTTAGTCAAAGTCATAGTCTGTGTTCTTGTTATAATTCTTGCCATAGTCCCATAGGGAGTGTTTGTTGTGTGGTTTCTTTGTCATGTCCGAGTCTGGTCTCACGTAAGTGTTTCTGTGCTGTGTTATCTTTGTTCACGTCCGTGTCGTGTTTCATGTGTATGTCTCCTTGGTTTGCCCTTGTCCTTTGTTTCAGTCCATGTAAGTGAGTTTACTTTGTTCATGTCCAGGTCTTGATTTATGTAGTGTTCCCCGCCCTTAGTATTGTCCTGTCGTGCGTGTTATTTGTTTGAACGTGCATAACTTAGTTTCTGTTTTCTTTTCATAGTTTTGTAGCTTGCCGATTTGTTTTCCTCGATAGAGATTTTGTGTTTGAGTACTTTTATTAGATTCTTGTTTTATTCCGTTTTTAGGAGTGAACTTTGAATTGATAGTTTTTCTCACCTAGTTCTGTCTGTTGCATTTCATAGCTTCTGCGTTTTCCTCCTTCGGGAGTGTTTTCTGTTTTATTTATAGTTTATTCCTAGTCATGTCTATAGTCTTCCCACAGTTTATGTAATTGAGTTTCGTGTCTTGTCGTAGTTCCGCCAGGTTTTGTGTGAGTTTTTTCAGTTGCTCAGTGTTTCCCTGTGTAGCCTTTGTTGTGTGTTTAGCCCTTAGAGTTTGTGTTAGTTCCCATAGTTGTGTCTTTAGTTGTGATTAATAAACTTGTTAATTTAAATCTAGTGCATCCCTTGGTTTGTCTGTGTTCATGTCCTTCCGTGTCGTGAGTGGTTTTCCTTGTCTTGTCTTTGTTCATGTCATCTAGTCTCGTCTATACCATAGTCTACGTCCCCTTTGTTTGTCTGCACCTGGGTTCAACCCTTAGTTTCCACTCATAGTTCCCCTCATAGATCCCCCTAAGTCCCCACCTTCCTGACAATTTTATTTTTTGGTGTTTGCAGGATATGTATTTTTTTTGTAAGACATGCCATATTCATATTCAAAATATCTATTTGTTTTATTGGTAAGT
Source organism: Chelmon rostratus (assembly GCF_017976325.1). Lineage (NCBI taxonomy): Eukaryota > Metazoa > Chordata > Actinopteri > Chaetodontiformes > Chaetodontidae > Chelmon > Chelmon rostratus. Next base: position 172,071 of record NC_055671.1, read on the forward strand.
TTCGTATTTGCAAAAAAAAATCAAATGTTTGTGAAACATGTTTTGTTTGCCGAGTTTCGGCAAGAAATTTGCTCCACGCACACCTGCCTGAGTTGCCATGTGGGGTGGGGGGACCAGAGCCTTCGCTGTGCACAGCAGCCTAGAAAGTGCCTATGAAAGTGTTTTGAGAACATCTGTAAATTAGAGCTACATTAATTAGCCGGGTTACATACTAACTAGTAGTGCAATCGGACAGAGATCAGCTAAGGCATACAGTCCACTCTTCCTCACGCTCAACCATCATATACAGTATAGCAGGATATATTTCCAAAACTATTAGAATTTCACATTTCAATATGAGTAAAAGTATAATTAGTTGCATGATATGTGCATATTTACATTTCCGCAGCCACATCTTGTAACAATGTTACAATTTTACCAGTTCTCCCATTTCATTGGTACAGTTAACATTTTCATTTCATTATGCATATGCAACTCAAACTTATTAACTTATAAAAATGTGATAAGAGTAAATTTAGGTCAGTGAGAGACTGATGATGTTGGCCATGGGAACTCACAACATGGATGAACAGAGAGGCCTGCATGTCAAACTGAAAGCCTAAACAAAGAGAGGCCCACACGTAACAAAAGCCTGAACAATGTCATGGCCGTGAAGTCACCAAGGATATAAGAATCAATGTACCCTGCTCTACCTTTCCACTGCGATGTCAAGTTGGTGCAGGATATGTGTTGTTCCTAAACAGATTTTTGTAATTTAAGTGGCCCAGGCAACAGTCCTGTAGATGAGTAACAGAGTATGAGTAACATCTCATTTTGACTGCAGAAGGAAGACATAGATTTCCCATTTTCTTCAAGAAAGAGAAATATAATTTCTAGGTCCCACTCTCTTTCAATTATGGTCAACTTTCCACTGTGTCCTCCACTGCCATTAAACCACAGACAAAGTCACACAACTCCGCAAGACCCTCCAGACAAACTGAAACCCAAATGAATTGCTCCCGAAGTAATAAAGTTTAATGACAATGTGTTACTGCAAGCTTTTCTGTTGTATAAGCTTTATTGTATTGTTGTTATAGTAATGGACTGCCAAGTCCTTTATTGCTGCTTTGAAATTTTTCATTGTGCTTGCTGGTTGTTGTGTGCTTAGCACATTAGATTGATTGTGTCTCCTGAGTAGTCAGGCTTTGTTTTGAAGATTGATTGTTTGAATGATTACTGATTGTTGATCAGTATTGTTGAAATTAAATACATGCTATTTATGCTAGATTTAAAGAGCAGTTGTCTGTAATTATTTGTGCATATGTGTTGTGGTGGTGGAGGTGGTTGCGAGGGTTCACTGGATAAATGTAAAATACTATTTTTAACATTTTAAGTGAACAGCCCTTTTAGTCCATGAGCCAGACCACCAATCACAATCGAACGGGTGGGGCATTTCTAATTGCTATTTTCTTCTTCCTATATATGTTCACATTATTTATTGGCATGATAGCCTTTGCAGACTGGTAGCTTAGTGATGGTTATCATGCGTTGAATATTTAGACTCCTTATAGCTGAAACCTGTGAACTGTGTATGGTACATGTTTGGTATTATGGGGCTTGGTGACTTTTGTGGACCACTCAGGCTGCCTAAATCAACCCAATATGTTCTAAACATGTGACAGAACTTTAAAAAATGTATTAGTGGTTGCTCAGATCATATATGTGACAGTTATAACTCTCTTTCTTTAAATTATGCATAGGCGGAAATAAGAATTTAATTTTTCTTCTATGTATCTATTCACATCAGAGACACTAGGTAATACTGACATTCTTTTTGGGTGCTCAGCACCCACATCAACAGAGGCTGTCAACACAGCCCGCTACCAGCTTTTCTGTGCACGGCGTGGGGAGCTTGAATCCAGCCAGCTGCCACCATGCAAGGACTGCCTTCTTATGTATGCTATGCGTGCCAACTACCAGGCTGGCATCTGGAGAAGAAGTCTCCAACAACATCCGGAAGTTCCAAGCCCAGTTTAGCATGGCTGGGCCAGAAATAATGGTCAGCTCACTTTCAAATGGATGCAGGGATGTCCAGCACCTGAGGCAGTGCTACAGCTGCTGTCCTGTAAATGCAGCCGTAAATGTAAGCTCCCGGAGTGCCAGTGCATGAGCAATGGCTTGAAATGCACCAACATGTGCAACTTGCAAACATGCGACAATCAACCCCAAGAGGATGACCATGAAATCTTGATCACAGATGCAGACCTGACTGACAGGTCTGAAAGTGAGGAGTGAGCTTGATAGTTGATAGTTGTTTGAACAATACATGTTTGAATTGTCATCTGTATTATCTAATATACTGTATACTGTTCTTTGTTCCAAGTATTGCTTCAAAAGTAAAAATGTTCAAGATGTGTTTCGTGAGTATGTTGTAAGTATATTGAAATTTGCATCAAATTCAGAAACGTGCATCATATATGGGATTATTATGATCTGATTATATTCTATGGACATCCTGCCTAAACAACCTGCACATATTCAAATGAGTATATCTCGTCGGGGGTCAATTTTGGGGCCTTGGCTCATGGACTATTTAGTGGGACTGTAGCTGCAGTTTTGTTATTGGTCCCTGAGCTCTGAGTGGTGCGACAATTGTTGTCAATTCTTATTATCATTTTTATTGATATTAATGCAGTTATTGGTATAACTATCCTTAACATCAGCTTAATCTCCACGTTGCTCCTACAAGTTCCCAACATTGTTTTTTTTATTCTTTCTATTTAACATAATGTAGGTTTGTTTTTTACTTCTGATCATTCTCAAGTAGTGTGTTGAAACAACTCAATTCAATTCACCAATAAGTTTACTGACATAATATCAATTAACAACCACTTAGAAATTCTTGATCAATCACTTAAGTAATTGATTAAGAAAAAGACTAACATCTGGTTCCACCATTTCTAGTGAGAGGGTTTAATGCTTCTCTCTGTTTCATATAATTATAAACTGAATATCTATATGAGGCAAACTGTGGCTGTGATCAGAGCCTTACACAGAGCCCAGCTTATACTGATATGTCTGACAGGCAGTGTGAGCTAACCTGCTAAGCGGTCAGGGATGTAGACCGGGCTGGGGCTGGACAGGCGGGCAGGCAGCGTCATGCTCTGCAGTGCTGGAGTGCTGGGCTTGCTGGTGTCCTGACTTGGGCCCTTCTCAGTCTGGGTACAGCTGTCCCTACTGCCTGTCTTTGAGTGGCTTGTGGTCATCGGGGTGGAGGGAAGCACCGGGGAGGGAGACGATGAGATTGACTCTGTCCTGAGGGACTCTGTACGAATCTCGGGACCCAGTAAAATCCCTAGAGGAACATGAGAAGAGAACAATTGATACTCAAAAACACTGACAGTAGCACAGTTACTACAAGTAACTGCCCAAACCCCAGTTCTAACCTATAGTATCAGTTGTTGTTCTTAAAAGAGTCACACATGGTATATACTCTGTCTGGTTCTTACCCAGGCTGCCCTTCCAGCTGGTGTCCTTGCGTTCTTCAGTAATGGGTGAATTACTGAGTCCCAGACTGTGAGAAAGCAGTCCGGAACCACTGGAGCCAGTGTTGGAGATGGACATCAGGGACTTTGAGGGTCTCATGGCAGATGGTGTGTCCAACTTGATAGGCTCCTTCCTGGAGCGCTGGTGAAGCACCTTGATCATAGCATCCTTCTCTATGATCTGGGCATGGAGATTCTTTATCCTGGATTCCGCAGAACAAGAGGGAGGACCAAAATGGACCCATAGTTACTGCAGAACAGTGAGATCCTGATAGCCACACCAGTGGTTTTACACCCCTTGTTCAGTTTATTTGGTCCAGATTATAAAAGACATATTGTTGCCTGTTAGTTCTGGTCCACTCCATGTTCATGCTGGCTTTTTACAAACAAACCAAGATGAGCAAACATGAAGTCATATGGATTGACAGGTCACTCATTCATTGAATAGTTTTATTGATGTCATCCTGCATCATAACCACATGGACAGAGGTGGAGAGATCAAAGTCTTTAGACCAACAACAGGTCTTGCAACACATTGCAGACCCTATGATGAGGCTGAAAAGCTCCACAAGAAATAAATAATTATAAGCATTGGAAGTGGACTGCATTTGTCATAGCAGACAGGTAGAACCAGGATGAACTATTAATGAAAAACTGCTAAAGTACAAAATACGCCACTCTTTTAACTTTCAGATGTGTCAGGGAAAATCACTCATAAGTGATTATCATAATCATTCATAAGATCTCTTACTTGACAGTTGAAGATCAACAGACAGATTTAACAGCAGTCTTCATACTATTGGGTGTGCTGCAGCATGTCTTTGAAACACAATGTGATACAGCCGGTCTACAATGACTTATGGATGGTTGTCATCCATCATTCACTGTAGACTACAACATCTTTTTCATCTCTTGTTTTGGACACTTCAGTGTATTCTGTGCTTTTTATTGAATTTATAAAACAGTGTTTGCTGTTGCTGTCCATCTAATAGCTCAAGTGATAAGCAGATTAATTAGAGGTCCTTTGTGTTTGATTTGCACATGGAGAGAGCTAAAAAACAGAAATTGTTCTCAAGACCCACTGAGGAACCTGAAGCCATGACCTGAAAACAAAAACCCATCATCCGGATGTCCAAGTCTCAGGGAGGCCACATGTATGTGTGTTGAGTGCTTTACCTGCTTTCCATGTCCAGACAACGCCGATTGGCCATAAGAATCTCCTCTTCTTCCTTTTGGATTCGAGCCTCCACCGACGTGTCATAACTGCTACTGGGAGAGTGGCTGATCACTGCTGCAGACGTATCCCTGCAAAACAGGATGGATCAGAACAGGATTACAACAGTGTTCAAATGTAGCTCATCCACACTGAACTCCTGATTTGTTCTGATTGTTTGTCTCATTCTGGGATAGATGTTCACATTAGGCCATTTCCAGTGCAAGGAGAATAAAATAAAGTTATACCCATAAATACAATTGAAACAAGTGTTGCCCAAACACAGCAGTCAGTGTACAAAAAAAGAATGCTGTAATCTGCAGTTTTCCTAATGACCACTTGATTTTAGGTACTTAATTGTAAGTTTATCAGAAAAAAAATAGAAATAAACAGCTAAATTTCACTTTTACTTTAAGTTTTGTATGTTTGAGGACGTTTTAGCTTGACTGACAGGTGTCTCAAGTCAGGTGTTTGCCATTTGTTGGACTGTGCTTCATTCATTCTCTATATCATTATTCAAACAAAACAAAGAATAACAGACACTAATTTTCTACTGCTGTAATCTGATATTGAGAGACATGAGTGTCTGCAACAATGGCTCAGAGAATTAAATGTAAGTACATTTCATGCACATGTACCTTTTAGTGGCAACAGAGGCGGCAGCATCCAGGGCAAACTGCCTCATTACGCTCTCCTCTAAGTACTTCTGTTCCCACTTGGTCATGTCAGCCTCCAGAGCCAGGATCCGCTCCTCCTTCTCCCTAAGATGCTCCATGAGTGCTGTGGCACTGTACTCTGACGGGACTGCACTGTTGCTTTGAGAGCCTCCCTGACGCTGGGAGAGACAAAGGAGACAAGAAGAGAGGAGACAGAAAGAATGAGGGAAACAGAACATAGGAAAAGGACTCTGTCATTTCTGGATTCAAAATGAATTGGGTTGCTGACTTATCACCAATGTTACTTTCCAAATGTTGCAATTTAATGCTGTGGTAACCTTAAATGGTAAAAGATAGCTGACCCGAAGAAGGCTTCAAATAAAAAAAAAATCAATAAAATGAAGATTCTGAAATGTTGTACATGTGCTTTTTAGTGTATTATTAAATTTTTTTTAATTAGACAGGCCTGGTGTGTTACCTGCTGCATGCGTAGCGACTCCAGCTCTCTCTCCAGTCTTGTTCGGAGTCGATGCTCAAGTTGTTCTCTCTTTTCACAGGCTGCCTGGAGTTGAGCTAGAGCCTGCTGCATCCTCTCCACCTTCTCCACATAAACCTGTTTCTTTTTCAGCTACGCACCCAGACACACACACACACACACACACACAAACACGCACACAGAAGGCAACACTTACATCATGGCTATGAGGAGTCCAGGACTGAGAAGCCTCAAAAACATCCTTAGTCAATGCAGTTCAGCAGGAATTGCTTATTGTCAACTTTTTATGTTTCTTTTGTTGACCAAGTCTGGCTAAAAACATATTAATTTAAATGAATAAGTGAATTTATCTGATAAAAAACACATATAACACTGCACTGCAGTCATTACATACATTAAAAATCACAGAGGATGCGTAGTATAACACTTAACACACCATGAGATAAAAGCAAAACAACAAAGACAAGCAAAGACAATACAATCAACACATATATAGAAATAGCAGTCGGCGGGGTAGCAATGTTAACATGGTCATATTGTCTTGATTATAAAAAGTTTAAATTAAAGTCGAAATATTACATGGTAGTTTGCAACTACTTCTTTAAGGCCACTTTAAATGTGCTCTGTGAAACATTAAATTTCAGATTTGTGCAAAAAGTATTCCACTGTACTGCTACGCTGTAGAGTTTTTACCTATGATTGTCTCTTAGTAGTGAGAAATAATTAAGTACTTTTGTGCCATACTTCTAAAAATTTATAAGTGAGCAGCATCTTAACAAAAATGTTTGTTTTTCTATTATCAACCAATATCTTTTAATTATCTCAAACAAACTGAATTGTGGTGTTTATAAATTGGTTTTCTAATCTTCCCTTGTCAGGTAGATGATATTATGTTCATTCAAGCTACAGCTAACTACTCCAATGCTATCATTATCTGTAATGTGAATCAAATGCACAATAGTTTCAGAGGAACAGATAATACATTTGTTATCCCAGATACTCATCATAAATTACTTTAAATAAAGACGTAATCTTATTTAAATGTCAAGCTTTTGAGTTTATATTGTTTTCACAGATGTCCTCAGTAGTTCACAGAAATGATTTTGCTTCAGACCTATAATTAACTGACCAGTATTGGTTGAAAATTCTATTCAACCAGTCTCTCAATCCTCATGGTTAATGTAAAAATGTAAATCAGTGTTGGCCCTCACAAACACACAAACCCCTTCACAATTTCAATTTCTGTCCTTTCTTAAAAACTGTGTAGTTAATTCAGTTTCTGAGTTGTTCACAGAACTTGTTTCTGAAAATGCTGAAAATTCGAGAAGCAAGCTAGCAAGCAGATTTCATGGATTTTCTGGATGCCATATGTACTTCATACAGCTACAAATCTATTAAAGCTGTCAATACTGTGATTGCATTTCTCTCTCTCTCTCTCAATACTTTTTATAGTCTTTTGTATAAAATATACAAATAGTCAAGTTCTTATTTTGTATTTTGTATTTTTTTATTTTCCATTGCCTTTGCTATTGCTATTGCTTCTGATGCTGCCTGGAACACCAAATTTCCCCAGCTGGGGATAAATAAAGTTGATCTTATCTTATCTCTCTGCCTCGCTCTCTCTCTCTCTCTCTCTCTTTCACCTAACCGGTTGAAGCAGATGGCCATCCACCCAGAGCCTGGTTCTGCTTGAGGTTTCTGCCTCCTCGCCATTATCGCGTAAGTGCTTGCTTATGAGGGAACTGTTGGGTCTCTGTAGATAAAGAGTTGTGTCTGTACCTGGTTTTGGCAATTCAAGGATAGATTTTCTATCATAATCATTGTAAGCCCTTTCAAATATCAATAGAAATTCTGTTCAAGGAGCACCGAGACGACAGAAATCAGAGTTATGGTGTTAATCCTACAGAGGTCAATGTACTGACTGTCCTTCTTCACCATTTTTTTACCATGTTTTATGTGGTTTTATTTTTAAATATTAAAAAAAAACCCTACATTTTCAGTGGGGTTGTGTCATTTTTTCTGTGAGGATGATGTTCAACTCCAAAATATTCTGCCTCATTACATACAGTATCATTATCTGAACTCATTTGCAACCAACTTTTTTATATACAAAAGCATATAAAAAATCCTCTAACTAAGGAAGGATCTGCATTACTGACATTTGTCAGTATGACATTTGTGGAGATGCATTAGCTCAGTATCATTACATTGATGAGTGTCCAAACAAATGTAAAACTGATTACAGATGACACTCTTCTCATACTCACATCATGTCCCTTAAGCCTCACTTCCTCTCAACGAGAGCCTTCGCTACTGCTGTGCTACTGACTGATTTAGATCAGACTGACTATCTACAACAGCAGGAAAACAAAGACTAGACTGGAGAGAAAAGAGGAGAGGAAGGCTGAACCAAGTGGAGCTGTTAGAAGGCAGGCCAATGGCCAAGGCTCTCTCATTTTTCTAGAGAGCAAGACGGAGCAACAGAAAAGCTTGCAGCTCTTTTGTTCTGACAACAAGCAGGCCTTTTGTATCAGAGACCGGCTCTGGCCCAGCTTCGACCGATTTCCAGTCCTTTTTGCCCCCCCAGCCCCCCCACCACCAGCCTCCTGGATCCGGACCAAACCAGGTCCAGGATGAAGGGATGATGGGTGAAGAGGTGAAGAGAGAGTGATGATGAGTCTTACCCACGTGCCACCAGTGTGAGTGTGTGTGGGGAGGACTGGAAGACTGGAGAGTGACACACATTCACAGATGCCACTGCTTTGAAAACAAGCTTGCAGAGCTCAGGTCATTACTGCTGATGTCCATTACTACAACATGTGAAAAAGAAAATAGGAAGAGGTTCATCTGCAAGGGAGCAGATTTTTCTAGTGGAACTGCTCCATCTTGTTCAAACGCCAATATCAGCAGGTCTTCATTTATTTTCTACTTCACATATAACCTATGTACTTCAACAGGGCAGTTTTGCTGCTGGCTAATTTTTAGCCACTAGTGCAGTGCCTTTTAAAAATTTGCCTGTTTGGAGTGGACTGATTGCTTGGCCTCAAGCATCACTGCTATCTATTAAAGATATCAAAATACACAAGTAAGTAATGCATCACTGATTACTCTTCCATTGCATTACTTTCACCACAATAACTGCAGAGTACAACCAGTGTTACATATTATGGTATATATAACATTTGGTAAAAATAATCTACTATCTATTATAGCCTCAGCATAACCTGGTCTGTATGGCAACATTAGTTAACATTTTTCAACTGGTTACTGCAGTGAAAAGCACTGAATTAGTAAATGTATCTACATTTTGCAACCAAGGCAGAGCAGTGTGCTGCTCTCTGGACATACACAAACACACACACACACTCACACACACTCCGCACTTGCATCAATTTTTCTTAAAGCCAGAACTATTGTGACGGCCCACATTTCCCATCATGCTGTGCTGAACCGAGTAGTTTTTTAAATTTGCAGTCTATATTCCAAAATGCACACATTATTTTTGAACCACAGTGATATACAACAGTGTCTGTAATGTATGTGCACGGTTATAAGTAGAAATCCTTTGGTTTATACTTTTAACTGTTAGTGAAGTGGCTGGTACATTTCTTGACACCAGGTGTATTGAACTGTAATGATTTCAAGTACTTGGTTTCTTGTTTACTTGTTTCCTCTGTTGAATAGTGTCTACAGTGCATGAGTGAGTGTCTGCGATCTGCACTAGCATCAAAGATGTCCCTTGTACATTTAGTGTATATTGCATTTGCCAAACATTCTTTATTCCCTGTGCTTAAATTGTAATTATAAGCACAGACATTACAATATACATGCATCCACCAAGTCAAACAGACAGGTCAGCAGATCTTGGAGGAGACACTGGTGTCAGATTGCAGGCCAACACCAGGCAGAGTCCTGGAAGTAGCCGCACTGAGAGATTTTCCACTAAAGTAAAACATTGGTAACTAGGAGAAACAAGCTACTCGCCAAGAATCAAAACAAACAATTACATGACCAGATTTTCCCCACACAAAGCAGGCAAGTGTGTGTCAGTCCTTACAAATCTGAAATAAGAAAAAAATTAGATGTCAAAGCCTCTTTATACAACAGTGTGTGTTTATATGTACGGATATTCTACTTTTGCTTGTGAAGGTGCATGAACACCGGATAAACAGTGATTCCCAGCTGTTTCCTTTCAATGGTCCACAGCCTGCCTAAAGTTTTATTCATTTTCTGTTACTTCATTTTACTGAATAGCTTACGAAGTCTTAGCAAGATTGGTGGAGTTTATCACTGCTACAGAAATCTTAGTGCCAGGGCTTAAGGTGCCTACTGTGAAAAACAATGTCCCCAGTTCAAGTCTGCTCTGTGTACCTTTGTTGCATGTCATGCCTCATCTTCTCCCTACACTTCCTGTCATTTCTGTACTGTAAAAAATCTCTAATAAAGGTGTGAAAATGCCTTAAAAATAGTACAAAAAGGGAAAGAAATCTTTGTATAATTTCTAATAACAAATTCATTTGATTGACAGGTGGTCCTGCAGCTTTGCAGCATTTTTTTCCCATTTATAAAGCATCACCATTTAAGTCTTGCTTAGATGACTGCAATGTTTTATGTTCCTGTCCTAGTCAGTAGATCCTAGCTAAGCTTCAAAGGCAAATAGCAGCACCAGGAGCGCTACCTCCCTGGTGATCTCCAAAGCTGAGTGGTCAGCCCTCTCTTGTACACTCTATTAACACACACATAACTGCGAGACCACCAACAGCTGTGACTCTGTCATCAAGTTTGTTGATGGCACGTCCATCACTATCTTGATCACGACAATGAGACATCTAATGAGAGGAGGTCAGAGTCCTGACATCTTTGTTCCGGGACAACAACCTTACTCAATGTCAGCAAAACAAAGAAGTTGATTGTGGACTACAGGAAGCAACAGGGAGAAGGACACATCATATTATCCCTTCAATGGGACTACGGTGGAGAGAGTCAGCAGTTTCAGGTTCACGAGGACCTGACCTGGACTCACTACAGCAACTCCATTACAAAGTCAGCAAGACAACAGCTCCTCCTCCTCCACAGGCTGAAGAGGCTCAAGACGGACTCCAGCATACTGGGTCTGCAACTTTTGCAGCTAGACAATTGAGAGTATTTTCACTGGCTGCATCACCACCTGGCATGGCATGTACACTGTCCTCAACTGTAAGTTATAACAGAGGGTTTTGACTGCACATCATGTAACCACGATGAAGCTACCATTCACGGAGGATTTTACACCCAGTGGTTCAGGGAGCAGATCAAAAGGGTCGTCAGAGACCCCAATCACCACAGCTACAAACTGTTCTGTCCCTGCTGCAGCATCCTGTCCAACACCACCGGGCTTCATTCCTCACACCTCATATGACTGTTGAACTTAACTTGCAAAGCACTGGTGTGTATATATATATTCTTAAGTACTGTTAGTAGTATTATAGTTTCTATTTGATTCCATTTTATTATATTTGTTTATTTATGTATTTATGTCTATATATTGACTCAGCCTCATCATATTCAGTGAATGTGGTTGCAACATGATTGACCCACCTCAGCTCCACCTGGGCTTTTTTATCTATCTTGTTTATCTAAATCAGGATTTTCTGGCTCTGATAAACATGACAACAAGCAAATCCCAATCCACCAACAAGGATAACATCCAGTATGAGTGACAGGTGACATTCTTACCTCCTCTTCCAGCTTGACTACTTTGGCCTGGGCATTGTTGAGTGCCTGGTCTCTGATCTCGATGTGTCTCCTCTGGTCCTCTGTGGTAGAACGCAGCGCACTCAACTCCATCTCCAGCTTCTCCTTCTCACGCAGTGTCTCTTTGTCTGAACACACACAAGAATGTACAAACATAATGTCTTTCTTCCTTATTCAGAGTTCAAGCAGCAAAGCTCTGCTGCTGGAATCCCATTGGTTTTCTTCGTCTTCTTCTTCTGTTTCTTCTTCTTCTTCTTATTATTATTATTATTATTATTATTATTATTATTATTAGTGGTCCATGCAGTGATGCTTCTCTGCTGTAACCCTATTCTTTTTGTTCTTGGAATTGCTTTTTTTTCCTAAAAGTGTGCATCAAAAACTGTAAGGAAACACAAAAAAGGGTGGGTGGGTTGCAAATTCCACCCACTGCTCAGCCATATTAAATTAAACTCATTAACCTCAAGGTGGTGCTGTACAAATCACATTTACATTTTCACAATTATCTTGAAAACAACTTGACCAAGTCAAAATTCTTTCATGTCAATCTCTCAAGTCATCTGAATCTTTGCTCCCTGGGTTTTCTGCTCTAAAAATGTCAAATTTTGAATATTTTTCTCAATTTTCTCAAAATCCTATTTTCAAAGTGTCACAGAAACTGCTGGGCCAATTTCCAAAAACTGACTGGATCATCTTCAGACTTTGTTGATCTTGAGTTGTTTAAATTTGAATATGTCTATACTTTTCAATTATATAAGCCAGTCAGTTTTTTATCAAAATAGGTCGTTTTTAAAAATGTGCCAGCCACAATCAAAATCAAGAGTTTTGCCACTTGCCCATTACAAAAGAAACAAGCACCCAAGTGCTTGCATTCTGCTTTATTCCCGACCATTGCCACTTGATGCTTTATTTTAAAAAAAATGTTGTTATGCACACCATAATGCGGTAATGTTGCATTTTAGTCCATGCATAGACCCATGCATGGATCAAAATTATCTGGGAATTAATTAATTCATGTATGTATTAATCCATGGATTCATCCATTCCTCAGGGTCTTGATTAATCCATGATTGGATTAAAATGGAACTCAGATCAATTTGAGAACTACCTGATGTTTTGTGTCTCTTTAGACACATCCAATGAAATGGACAATAAAGTTGTCAAGACCCTGGGGAATGCCAGGATTGGCATGTTAAATGTCCCTGGTTCTGTGTGTGTGGTACTCACTCTGTGCAAGAAGCTGGGAGATGGTTTTGCGGTTGTCGTCTGAGCCATCACACTCTTTAGCAGCGAGCTGCTTATTGGCCGTCTCCATGCGCTCTTTAAAACAACAAACATGCTCAGTGTTGGGACAAACACAAACACACACACTCACACCAAGATTTTAGCATCCTATTTTTCACAGATAATTAAGAAACCCACAGCTATTCACTAAGTTGGTCCAGACTCTTGGTTCAGAACTTGCTGTTGCAAACTCAGTCTGTGCCTGTGAATATTCTCATTCATCCAGGTCATTGTAAGCTTTAGGGCATTCAATCGTTCGCAACTGGACCTCTTCAGTTTGTCTTAGAAGACGTTTCGCCTCTCATCCGAGCAGGCTTCATCAGTTCGTACGCAACCAGACTAGATAGGACAGCTCTAGTCCAATGCAGTGGTGTTAGGTTCAAGTATTTATCCCCTGAGTGAGACCAACCCACAAAAAACAAGAATGGTATCACTCTATTGTGAGGCAAACGATCCCCCCATTAAGGCAGGGTGGGGTGCAACCCTTTGGTGTCAACGACAGTCGTTAGCCTCGTTAGTGTCCCATTGTTGTCATTGGGAGGCTCCTGGAGCCATGTGTGAATGGCTTTGTTGTTTGTTTTCAGAGGCTAAATCTTTGAATCTCTTAGGGAGAGATGAAAGGACAGCATTGTATGTGGGAGAAAGGTGGTGTCTTCTAAGACAAACTGACGAGGTCCAGTTGCGAACGATTGAATGCCCTAAAGCGCCAAACTCAGTCTGCTATTGACTGATGCACCAAATTTTGTCACCTTTTACAGGCTATGACAGGCAGTGACATCTCCAGGGATGAAACATTCTGGGAATACTGGGAATACAAGTGTTCTCTCAAAGAACATCATTATCAGCTACAGTACAGTCAGTTATCTGAATCTGATTCCAGACAATGAAAATATCCATCCATCCATTCATTTTTTTCTGCTTATCCGGGGCCGGGTCGTGGGGGCAGCAGTCTAAGCAGGGATGCCCAGACTTCCCTCTCCCCAGATACTTACTCCAGCTCTTTCGGGGGAACCCCGAGGCGTTCCCATGCCAGCCGAGCTACATTCTCCCTCCAGCGTGTCCTGGGTCTTCCCCTGGGCCTCTTCCCGGTTGGGCATGCCCGGAACACCCTCCCAGGAAGGCATCCAATAAAGATGCCTGAGCCGCCTCAGCTGGCTCCTCTCTACGTGGAGGAGCAGCGGCTCTACTCTGAGCACCTCCCGAGTGACAGAGCTCCTCACCCTACCTCTAAGGGAGTACCCCGCCAACCTGGGGTGGAAACTGATTTCAGCCACTTGTATCTGAGATCTTGTTCTTTCGGTCATGACCCAAAGTTCACCAAAGTTGACCATAGGTGAGGGTAGGAACATAGACTGACTTGTAAATCGAGAGTTTTGCCTTTCGGCTCAGCTCCTTCTTCACCACGATGGACCGGTACAATGCTCCATCCTTCCCTCACTTGTGAACAAGACCCAAAGATACTTGAACTCCTCCACTTGAGACAGGAGCTCTCCTCCAACCCAGAGGGGGCAAGCCACCCTTTTCCGGTTGAGAACCATGGCCTCGGACTTGGAGGTGCTGATTCTCATCCCAGCCGCTTCACACTCGGCTGCAAACCACCCGAAAACACGCTAAAGGTCCTGGTTTGAAGAAGCCAACAGGACAACATCATCCGCAAAAAGCAAAGATGAGATTCTGTGATCTCCAAACCAGACTCCCTCTGGCCCTCGGCTGCGCCTAGAAATTCTGTCCATAAAAATAATGAACAGAACTGGTGACAAAGGGCAGCCCTGCCGGAGTCCAAGATGCACTGGGAACAGGTCTGACTTACTGCCGGCAATGCGAACCAAGCTCCTACACTGGTCATACAGAGACCGGACGGCCCGTAGTAAAGGGCCCCAGGCTCCATACTCCCGAAGCACCTCCCACAGAATGCCACAAGGGACACGGTCGAATGCCTTCTCCAAGTCCACAAAACACATGTGGACTGGTTGGGCAAACTCCCACGAACCCTCGAGCACCCTGTGGAGGGTGTTCCACGACTAGGATGAAAACCGCATTGTTCCTCCTGAATCCGAGGTTCGACTACGAATTCTCCTCTCCAGTACCCTGGAATAGACTTTACCAGGGAGGCTGAGAAATGTGATCCCCTTTTTTCGGAGCACACCCTCCCCCTTCTTAAATAGAGGGACCACCACCCCAGTCTGCCAGTCCAGGGGCACCGCACGCGCTGTTGCAGAGGCGTGTCAGCCAAGACAGCCCTACATCATCCAGAGACTTGAGGTTCTCTGGGCAGATCTCATCCACCCCTGGTGCCTTGCCATGGAGGAGCTTCCGAACTACCTCAGTGACCTCAGCCTGAGTGATGGATGAGCCAACCTCTGGGTCCCCAGCCCCTGCTTCCTCTATGGAAGGTGTGGCAATGGGATTGAGGAGATCCTGTAAAAACTGTAAAACACAAAAAGTATTGGCAGGGTACTGCTTCCCCCTTCAGAAGGCGTCGGCCTTCTGATCCCTCCTGCAGGTGATGGGCCTACTGGAGGGCGGGCCCACGTTACCACTACAGTGATTATGCTGAGCTTTGACCAAGAAAATTATGTCCTAAACATGCACATGTCTGCCAAAACTATGAAGGGAGAAAAAAGAAGGGAAGCATGAAAGTGAGATGGCAGGAAAGAAAAACAAGCTCTGTGGTGGCTTGTTGTAAGTCTGGGCTCCGATCCATGAATAAAGCTTTCTTCTCTCTAATGTGTGTTGTGTGTGTGTATATCACTTGTGTGTGTTGATTTATGGTCAGAAGATCTATGGTGTTTTTCTTTCATTATGTGTCATCACTGTGATGTGCAAACAAGCCTTCCAATACACTTGTGGTGACTATGGTAAAATATGTATGTCATATATGGGTACATTTAACCTGTCACCCCTCTTCCCAATACATTTTTGGAGTGTGATTCATTGTACCTCCCTGCTCTCTCACCTCGGAGGTCCCTGTTAAAGTCATGCAGCCGGCGCACCTCCAACTCCAGCTTGTTCCTCATGGTTTTCTCCAGTGCCTCCCTCTTGGAGGAGGACTTGGCAAGGTTTTCATAGGCTTCTGACACCAGCTGGATCTCTGT
Organism: Chelmon rostratus; assembly: GCF_017976325.1. Lineage (NCBI taxonomy): Eukaryota > Metazoa > Chordata > Actinopteri > Chaetodontiformes > Chaetodontidae > Chelmon > Chelmon rostratus. The sequence continues at coordinate 188,072 of NC_055671.1, forward strand.
TTCCAACTGTCGGTGGGAACAGAAGCCATGAAGGGAGACAGAATGATGGCAGGAAGAGCGAAATATGCCTCAAACTTTTATCCAAAATGTTGTTGAATTAATTTCTCTGCTGAATATCCACAGTCAACATGGGTCAAAACTAGCCATCTATTAACAGATTAAGTTTGGTGCCTCTCCTAAACATGGAATTGGTTTCACTCTGCTAAGTCAGTGTGTTCTGGGCTTAACAAACTGGGAGGCAGACACCATCTCTACATTAAAGAGTGATCTTAAAACTCTCCTTTTTGATAACAGTTAACAGTTTACAGTTAGGGCTGGCTCAGTCTTACCTTAATCTGATAGCAGCCCCTAGTTATGATGCTATCAGATTAAGAGTGAGAGAGTGCTTGAACCTGGATTGTTGATTATAGCTATCTCTCCTGCCATAGTCCTGTCTGACATTCACTGCAATTTTGAACAATATAAGATATACTACAGTTATCATTAGATCCATAGCGTTTTGTGTATGTACATATACTATCTGATACTAATATGTACGTAGCTACATGTCTATTATTAGAGCTGGCACTGCTACTGCAATTGCATCTCTGTCCAACCCTGACCCTCTCTGTCTCTCTGACGCTCTCTGTCTCCGCCTCCGCTTCTCTCTCTCTCCCTCTCTGCCTCTGCCTTTCTCTCTCTCTCTCACTCTCTAAGAAGTGAGAGAAGTGCAAGATTTGAATTTCATACTAAAAAGCTTTGGCAGATACCCACTTGGTTTTTCTGACTCAGACTGCTTAAGTAGTAGTAGTATACTAGCTTCAGCTGAACTTTAAAACACAATTTTACCTAGACCAAGGACTGTGGATTAGGAGAGATCACTATTGTGGTCAGTATGGACAGGAGGATCAATTATCGGAATCAATATCACTTGCAGTGTACATATGGGCATTTAAGTATTGTTTTAAGATTTAAGACTTAAAATAAATTGAACCTATTGAAAGATCTTCTGTAGATGTTACCTTGTGCAACTTGCTGACTTTCTCACGACAGGCCTCCATCTCCTGCCTCAGCATCCTGTTCTCCTCCGTCAGCACATCCACCCTCTGGTGGGCACATGCCATAATAGCAAAGGGCTCACCCTGCAAATGGGAGTAGGAATGTGGATGGGGGAAATGTCCAGCCTGGGCTGGTGGCTGGGGTTGGGGAGGTGGAGGTCCTAGGAATTGCTGCTGCTGGTGTTGTTGTTGTTGTTGATATTGCTGGTGCTGCTGCTGCTGATGGTGCATCCTTGGGGTGGAGCCATAGGAGTCATGAGTGAAACCGTGACCTCTTGGTGGGGGAATGGTCCCTGGGGTGAAGGGCTCACTTGCTTGGTGTGAGCTAGGACCTTGCGGACTGCGGGGCCCAATACTGGGAAAGGGCTCTCCCTGGCTCTGCGGGTGCAGGTGAGGGAAGGAGGGATGGGAGGAGTGGGAGGCGCTGAGCATGCTGCTGAGAATTGAGGACTGGGTGCGGGACAAGGAGCCCACGGAGGTGACCGAGGAGGTGGGACTGTGCTGGTGAAGGGGCCTCTGGGAGTGAACTGAGCCCTCCTTAATGGCCCTGGGGAGAGATCAGCTGTGTGACTACATGGTTCTCAACCTCAGCTGGGTGTCTTATGTTTATGTACAGAATTCCGGAAATGTTTTCACTAACATTATTCCACTGTGACTGGCTGTTTTTATTCATTTTACTCAAGAAAACATCTGGCTGAAGTGGACTGTGTATTCTTTCTCTTCGTTTAATGAGAGCATTTGGTGTGTCTTTGACCATCAGCTGCCCCATATTAATAAGAGTCAAAGTTATAATATAAACTAGACAATTCCAGCGCCACCGAAATTTGACAGTGGCACGAGGGGGCTGCTGGTGTTATCTATACCACTGTTTCTCAAGCCTGGTCCTGGAGTACCACTGCCCTGAATGTTTAAGAGGTATCCCTTCTCCAGCACACCTGATTCAAATGAATGGCTCGTTATCAGGCCTCAGCAGAGCCCAGTAACAAGCTGAGCATTTGAATCAAGTGTGTTGGAGCACACCTTACATGGAGCATGGAGTATTGGCTTACATGGAGCAGCAGAGCAGGGCAGCTGGTGCAAGATCCCTCTTTATTTAAATTTGGTGGGGGCTAACCCTTTTAAATTGAACTTCGACGAGAGTAGAAAGGTTTGTCTACAAAAAGATCCAAAAATTATGTGTCTCCTATTCACCGTTTGGATTTTACGGCAAATTTAGAAAAAAATTCAGACGATTTCTCACTGGCTCTTTCACTCTAACTGAGTGTGTCATCCACTCTAGGGGGAGAAATTCTGAACATTTTGTGTGTCTGTGTGTATGTACCTGTCGTTGTGTGTGACTGTGTATGTGTGTGTCTTCATCTGTTTGTGTGTGTGTGTCTACTTGAACTACACATTTATCAAATTGTCCCAAGTATTTTGAACAAGCAGCCCAACCAGTTCCTACATGGAGATGTGTCTGGTATATGTGTGTCTTAATGTGTATGTGTGTGCGTGTGTAAGTTCTGCCCCACCTGCTGATAATTACCTCTCTATCCCTCCCACTTTTTACCTGTTCCTGTCCATGCTTGTTTTTAATCACTTTTTAGCTGTTGGTTAGTCCTGTTTGTGTGTGTGTGTGTGTGTGTGTGTGTGTGTGTGTGTGACTACTGTCTCAACTTTTTTGGGAAAGCGCTTTCTGAAGCTGAGTTTAGCTGCTTGTTGGATGGAGATTGTTTTCAAACAATGCCCTTGTTTTGACTGTGCTCGTTAAGAGGACAACTTTGATCTTAATGGATTTAATCATTTTCAGGCTGGTTGTCCTGGAGATGTGTGTGCGTGGGTTATTGACACATACCGGTATGTGTGTGTAAATGACAGTTGCACCTGTTGACAATTCTCCCCTACTTTTTCGCTGTCGGTTTCTTCCGAACAACTTGTGATTGTGACAAAACGGTAGCTGCTATCAAAAAAACGATTTCACTGTGAGATGTGGTCAAGTCTGGGCCAGATGTACGTGTGTTTTATGTCTAGATATTCTTTAGAAAAATGACTAAATGGTCGATTTAAAAAGACACACCCCATCAGGCTGCGACTCAGAAGACAGGAGATTGTATGGGTTTAAATGGAGCAGCAGAGCAGGGCAGCTGGTGCAAGATCCCTCTTTATTTAAATTTGGTGGGGCTAACCCTTTAAAATTGAACTTTGACGAGAGAAGAATGGTTTGTCTACAAAAAAAATCCAAAAATCACCGTTTGGATTTTACGGCAATTTTAGAAAAACAATTCAGCAATTTCTAACTGGCTCTTTCACTCTAACTGATGATGTCATCCACTCTAGGGGGAATAATTCTGAGAATGTTTTTGAGAAACTTTATGGTCGAGATGGTCATAGCTCGAAATCCATAAGAGATATCAAAAATGGTGACAAAAAAGGGTTCATTTCAACCCGACTAAATTATCTACGTTTTAAAGTTTGAATGAAGTCTCTAGGAGAAAGTATGGCGAAGCAGCGGACAATTGACGAAAGAGCTATAAAAGACATAGCACACCATTCCCAATTGAGACGCACGTTTTGATATATAGTTTGCAAGGGTTTTCTCAAAGCTGCGGGACTAGTTACGCGCTGAAATAGCCTGATTGTTCTAAATTATTGCGCTGGCTCAAACGCTAGTTGGTAACCGTGGCAACAGAAACTCAGAACATAATTAACATGGACATCAACTTTGAGAGCTACACTGCCACTACTCTCAATGACATTTTGCGTCTGTCCAGTCGACTAAGGAAGGAGGAGAATACAGTGTTGCCAATTTGAGGAGTTAGAGCCGCCATTAATCGACACTTAAAAAACGTCAACATCATTAGCGACACTGTATTCAAGGGCAGTAATGCTGTTTTTAAGGCGATACTGAAGCGTTACAGAAAGAGTGGGAAAGACACCAGCTTCCACCATCCTCGTATCCCTGAGTCGGACCTTGAGATAATCAGATGTTCATCTGCGCTGTCTCCCGAGACGCCCCTCTGCCTCGTCAGATAGGTGTGGTTTGACATCCAGCTGTGTTTGGCTCGGCGTGGCTGCCCATGACATCTTTCAGCATCCAGACAGACGAGGATGGCGTTGAATACGTCAGCCTAGCGCATAATCCTGACTTGCTTGATACCAATTTAATGATCAGAGTGAGGCTATTTCTTGCAATAAAAACGATTTAGGAAACTATCTGTGGACTTTGATTCTTTCAAACAAATTTTCGCATCATCCTCTGATCAAACACAAGCGGTAGGAGGTGCACTTGTCTTCTGAAATGATACTTTGTAATGTAACATAACGTTAAGCAATCATCTCACTTTCCTCCACTGATTAGGCCTAATAAAAGAGCTACGGCCAACTGAGCTGCAGGTTCTGTGGCCAGAGCTGGTTACCTTGGCAACGCGTCACAATGAGAGATATTAAATAGTCCGCTCAGCCGCTTCTTGTCAAAAACTTAGGATTTTAACAGTAAAAAACAACATTAAGGTATTCATAATTGATTTAACATTTATTTTTATGTAAGTGACCATGGTATAAGCGGGATAATGCCCTTCGAGGTGTCCATTATCAGAAATGAATGGACTTCGCGGAAGCAACCATTCATTTCTGATAATGGACACCTTGTCAGGCATTATCCTGCCTGAATCACCACTGTGTTATGTGATGCACTGTGTGTGTGTCTGATGAAAAGTAAGTGAGAACATGGAACAATAGTTATTTTAAATCAAGTTTATTGTTGGGTGATGTAAGTTGTGAGTTTGCTGTGCTAGTGGTTAGCGTGCTAGGGGTCATTGTCCAAGCCCTGATCAAAATGCTTATATTCATAGGTGCTGATGACCCTCACTTGCTCACCCCAGATGAGCCAGTTAGGTTGGGTCAACCAGGAGGCCCAGCAGCGATCTGGATTTGGCTTAGATGGACCCTCCAAGGACCCACCTGGTTCAGTAAACCTCATCAGTAGTGCCTATTCACCACTGTGTCTCCACAAACCACTGGGCTGACAAGAAACATGCAGCAACTCTGGCAGATGGATGTGCTCCCTTTTACAACAAGCTGGTTGTATCATCAAAAGAGGATCAAGGGGTGATGGAATTGTTGCGAAAATGACTCATGTGGGAGACAAAGTTCATCGGAGTGCAGAGGGTTATGCCCATAAACAGATGTACAGTATGTGTGATGGACCGACTCTACAAAAGGCAGGTGACTGAATCAGCAAAAGGCAGGTGGCTCAACTTCTCAGCCTTCCTGCCAACTTATTAAGCTTCCTGTCAGCCTTTCTGCCACTTATTCAGATGAGGATACATATCAATCACCATGCACAGAAGATTCCTGCTAATGAGCCTACCCCTGAGCCAATTGCCTCTTCAATTTGCTCCCTGTCTGATGATGGGACAGCTCAGTCTTCTGAGTGCAGCTGCAGTACATTCAGTTCTGTTTCAATAGTGCTAAGTTGGGTCCAATACACTAGCATGTAGTTAAGTGCCTTGCCTGAATCACCAATGGTCCATATTGTGTGCTGACCTGTGTCCATCTCTGATGATAAGTGAGAAATAACAACACAAGTTAAACTAAGTCAAGTTTATCGTTAGGAAGATGTAAACTTTTTTGGTGTGCTAGTGATTAGCATGCTATTGGTTAGCACACTAGCAAAGTGGAGATAACGAGCCATATATGGCTTACATGTAAATGGGATTTTGCCTGTTTGCTGTTTTAGCATATGAGTCTATATCAGCATGACCAAAGATTACTGGAGTTGTGTTAACATGCAATTGCAAGTTAAAAATGTCTCAACTACAAAACAAATGGAAAATGGCAAATCCTCGTCCAACTACATAGATAATATAAGTCAACTTGACTTTAGAGGCAGTCAGATGTGTGCGTAGATTATGTTTTTGCAACTGTGACGAGGTACATCATGGACATTTGGCAGTCGAGTTCATTCTTTGGCCACTTGGAAATTATCACTGTGATTGATTTCCAAGGTGAGTGAAATCAAATTGAATGCGGCTGCACTGTAACATTTGGCCAAACGCTGTGTTTAATGTTAAATATCATAGATATGACTTTAGCTGGTATACCTGGGTTGAGCAATTGAACAAATATATCGCTGACTGGCTGAGTCTATGGCTGACTAGTTGTTTTGCACAACTCTTTAGGTGATTTTTGCCATTCTAGTTTTTATAGTTTAATGGTATGCCTCCGGAGAACGCATGAAAACCACTGCTAAACAACCGACTCTCTCCGAGGAAACTGTATTAGTACATTAGAACCCATTAACAGCAGAGAAAGACAGTATGTTAAATTTTGGTACAGCTAGAATATTGTCACATTTAAGTCTGTGAAGTAAGCGTTTATTTCAACCAAACCAGTTCAGAGTTGGTTATTGTAGGAGCAGGGAAAAACTAAATTGCAAATGTGTACTACAATACATCACTTTAATTCAACATTTGTATCACTTAAGGACCTTATGGTTTGACGATATTGAACATCATACCTTTTGAAAACTGTGGTGTACCGCAATACTGCCCAAGCTTGGAGCTGATAATTGAAGACTCTTTATGTTTTGTGTTTGGATTTAGTATTTGAAATTTTTTGTGATCAGTGGTGAAAAGTTGATTACCATTTTCTGTTTATATGTGCTGATTAGGATGACCAACCAAATGGTAATATTTAATACACTAAAAGACTGGCCCATTCCTTTTTATTGATATTTTATTGATGTTGATGATTATAAAATGGCAAATATCTCAGAAGTTGCCAGAACGTGGATGCAATTTATGAAAATTAGGGTTTTCACATACCATTATAAGCGCTGAAGCATTTTGTTGTTAGATTTTTTTTCACAATGCTAAAGGCAAAATAAGGGAACAAACATTCTGCTATGTTTGTGAGACAAGCACAAAAGAGGGAGGGAGGGAGAGTGAGAGATAGGGAGGGAAATAGAAACAGAGAGAGAGAGATTGCAGAGAAGATTTCTCTTTTGAGAAGTTTCCAATCTGAATATGAGATCAAGTCACTGACTTTGGCCTCCCCTTGCAGATGCCACCATACAACTACTAGAGCAAACAAAAATGGTAAAAGCTATTTTTGCTGTCTTTAAACTCTGGTGTAGGCCACAGACCATTAGGATAAATTCACTGAGGGGATGAAAGTTAACATTGTGATGGTGAAAGGTGGACAAAACATCCTTGACATGTCAGTGGTCCTTGAGGAAGCAGTAATCCTGTCTGATCTGAAGGCCTTACCGAGCACTATTGCCATGCTGATGAGTCCTGTTTTTGCCCTCAACATAGACTATCCAAAGGAACTGAAGTACACATTCCAAGTTGTGAGTGGTTTAAGAAACTCTTGTGGATAACCAAGTAAGATGTCTGAATGTTAAAATTGTTTTTGCTGTGTTTGAAGGTTAACGTCTTATTTTGTTGTCTGTTTTGTGCATAATGAACAGATTGAGGAATTGAGGTACATAGACTGTACAAAATGATTCAGAGGTCCTCATGAATATTAATGGATGAATATCTCTCTCACTTGGACATGGTTTAAGGAACAGACTTCTGTGGAAAGTCATGTAACCCTGAACATTGATGGCTCGTTTCATGGAAGTGCATCAGCTTTCAAATGGAAGTTTTCGATTTAAGTTAATATTTTTTGCATTTTATTAAATGAGTGGATAGCTGAACTATTTTAGAATTTCTGCATCTTTTCATTACAAAGTGTTGAGGCATTTAGTCTCACAGCAGTTTTAACACTTCAGTTAGAATGAGTTGACATTTGTACAGGCAGACAAATTTTTAGTTAAAGTCTGTTCTTTCCTCTTTATATTCAGATAATGAGTGGTGCAGCCACAAAATGCAGAGCAGTGATGTTTCAATTTATTCTTCTGTTATTGAAGCATTGGAGCATGTTGACAGGTGACATTGTGTATGTGTGCAGTTAAAGAAAATGGTGCCCAGTAAAGCCACTCATTCTTGCAATATTGTCAGATAAATAATTCCTGTGTTTCAAGATGTAAAATGTTGGCAGGAGGCTGAGTAACTACTGACGTGTCAGTAGTCCTTCAGTTTTATGGTGTTTTAAATTGTAATGTTTGTGGTTGGGTAAGTCTTGATCTGTTCAAATATCACCTTTGGTGTTGGATATGAATTTCATCCTTGATCACAGACTGCTTTTTCATTTTTACTGTGACAAGTGAAATTCAACAAGTGCATTTAAAGAAAATGCTGTTGTTCTCTTTTACAACATCATATGGATGTTCATAGGTTGTCCTGTTTCCCTTTGAAACAAACTTCCTGCAGGCACTTACTATAGGTTACTGCAATGGTAATTTTTAATTTGTAATTTAAGTTGATTTGTAAATGATTAGGTCAAATAGCCAGTCTGAATAAAGTGCAAACAACTGAAAATGGAGTGAAATAAATGAACAAATTTAAATCAATGGACTAAAAAAATTAACACAACAGGCCACATTAGTTATATTGAAATAGTTGTTTAAGTTCAAAGAACTGCTGGAAAGGTTCAATAACCTAATTAATTAATTTGAAAAGAACGGACCTTTCTAATGTGAAATAGAAAATTGTACGTTCAAACAACAACCCTAAACAGTTCAGTAAATTAGCAAACTACCAAGCAGTTTGATGGCTGTGGCTCCAATAATACAGTGATGTTTATGATTATTCCCTGTATTTGTTCCTTTACAGACCACACAAACGCACATGTATACTTACATGCATACTGGATAAATAAATAAAGGTCACTGACACCACATGAACAACACACTTACCATACAGAACCCAGCACTATAGTCTTGATCTGGTTCTTACCACCAAAGTCATCTCTTGTTCAATGAAGAAACTGAAAAACATGTATTGCTACTGAAACTCATGTATGGTAACAGCACCAATATTGACAACTTTAAAAGAAGTACTAGAACGATAATGTGACAAAATGTTCATAAGATTACTATTTGTTAGAATTTGTATTATCATTATTATTATCATTAGGTACTAGTTACTTTAGCTAAAAATATTACTAAATCAACCGGGAAATGTCTTTACACTTGAATACATTTCTGAACATATTATTGGCCTAGTTTAGCTAATCACAGATGTATCACACTAGTGTATATGTCATCTAATAAGTAGCAAGAAATTGTTACAACATTATTTTGAAACACTGTCTCCATTCACTAGTTTGTTCAGAGGGTACTGGTAAATTGATATTTACACTGTAAAATGTCTGGCTCAATCCTAGTCGAAATTCCTCAATAACAACCACATTTCAGCCATCCACATCAAAAATGTCTGTTTCTCTTGTGCTTTTAAGTTTAAAAATTAGTAGACAAACAGTATGTTGTTATCAGATGTTAGTACAATCTACACTATCAGTGAGGTATTGTTTTTGTTTCCTGTTTATCTCAATAGAGATCTATCACAGCCAGCATTTAAAACAGCAAAAGTAGAGATTTCATCACTACTTTAAAGTTAAATATCCTTCAGCCCAGTCTGATTCATCTGCTTTTTGCTAAGTTTGTCCTGTTAATCAATAAGGTGGGAAAACACCAGCTGTTAACTGCCTTTGTGCAAACATTCTTGCCATTAGCCCAAGCAGATCATGTCCCAACTCGTCTGGCACTGATGATTAAAATACTGTGGTATTCCTGGCTGTTTACCTTGGAGGAACCGGATTCAAAGACACTGGTGTGAAACAAGTCCAACAGGAACATACCTCACCAGCTCGAAAAACAGTACTGTGAAACGATGGAAGGTTTTCATGTCTTATCTTTTTAAAGGTTGCTTTTCTATTATCTTCAACTTGCTTGTCAAAAAACTAAAAGCATTCAGTGTTTTTTATATAATATTGTCAGGTCAGTGTAGAAACAAATCCTAGCAGTATTTAAGTTATTATTTAACCATTAAACTTCTCATGAATATGTGTGTGTAACCATCTCAACTCACTGTGTGTTTGGGTATTTGTGTGTGGAAAAGGCCAAAGGAAGAACAGCTAGCACCAATAAGCTTGATAATTAATAATTTCAGTTCAGAAGTTGGAGAAGACAAAAATGAGCTGCATGATAATCATGGGAAAACAATGATGAATGTGTGTCTTTGTGGATAATCTCAAATTCATAATTTTACCACTTAATTTAAAGGATCTGTTTTGAGGTCATATACTTGCTGTAGTTGCTATGGAAACCAATCAGTTGATTTCTGATGGTGACAAAAACTAAATAACAAAAGACATTAAGATTTACCTTTTTTGGCACTAAAAAAGAGGCCTTTAACATTATTAATTACTTCATAAACTGGGTTAAAAAGTGCTAGTTTATTAATGATCATCATTGAGAAATCCCCATGTATGGAGAAACTCTTAACTTCTGAGCCAGGAAAGAGTGGAAAGCCATACAGGTATAGATAGTGACAGTTTTCCCTTTGTCCCCAAAAGAGGGAAAGCTGCATTGTTTGATTATATGGATGCACTCCACAAAAAGCTGGGAGCCAAACTACCCTGACACCTCACTGAAATAAAGTTGTCATGACTAACATGCTAGCAAACTGCTCCTTATTAAAAGATATAGCAGACACCGAACATTCATTTGGAGTGGTGTTTGTATGCACCTGATGGAAGTACAACAGGGTTGACGAGAGCTGTGAGGCCAGAGCTTTTGTTTGAGTCTGAGTCATCCCTCACGTTGTTAAGATGTGACCTATAAGTCAAAAAAAAAAAGCCTGATCTAAAACTGATAGTATGAAAATAACAATAGCACAATGGCCACACAAATCCCTATAATGGAAAGAGGGTGTTTATCATCCAGTTGCAAGTAATTAATCACCATATCTGTATGTGTGATATAGTTCAATGACAACAAAGGTGCAACTGTGGGTCTGTGCATAACATTCTAGTATTGCTATACACTGGGTTTGGGCAGGATCAAGGTATAATGGTACATCAGGTTATTTAGAAATCCCAAAAGTATAATTTTCAATACTATCAAAAATAGAAAAAACCCACTTTCTATCAAACTGATTCAAAGATGCTGTATTGATGTGTGTATGTACTGTGCTGCACAGCAATCGCCACCAGAGGTCTGTCTCCACTTGTGGAACAGGCAGCTGAGCTGAGGAAGATGGCGAATCGGAGTGGTGGCTAGTAAAAAAGAAAAATGTCAATTCCCCTGTTTCTTGGAGAATCATCTGGTCCACCAGCAAGAATCTATGGAAAAAGGGCGCTTATTTCTGATCTATTCATTACTCTACGGCAGTAGAGTAATGAATAGTATTTAAACGAAGTAAGACTTGCACAAGTAGGCTAACTGTATATTAGACCAACAGCTTTGTAGGCTAAACAATTTCATACGTGCTGCTCTATCCCCAGCAGCTCAGCTTTTAATTTTGTTTGTTTGTTTTTTAACACAAAACCATCCTCAGTGGAATGTCAAGAAGGTACAGTATGAGCCTACCGAACATGGTCACATCCAAACCAGGATCAGTGCCGATCCTGTATGAACATTCCAATAAAAGCTAGCAGTGTGCAGACTTAGAAGTGCTTAACTTGTGAAAAAAGTCAGTCAACAATTGTTAACTGAGCTTAATTTTAAGTAGACTCTCTGTGTTGTAATGTTATAATTAATGAACAAATTTATTCAGAACTCCATTAAACATTTTTAAGGCAGTTAAGGCAGTGGTCACTGATATATTTATTTTAAAACATTTTATATTTTTACAGGGTTATGTAGAGTAATGTCCATGATGACAGCAGTGCTGAATACACAATTCAAGCACTGACCTTTACGGATGGCTTTCATTTTAAATGACAGAAGAAGACAGATTTATAGAAATTTAAAAAGTAACATCAGACTCTTCAATCTAAAAGATTATTTTAGATGGAGGGGACATAGGCTTGTGTCATACTAGACAAAAACAATTTTCAAATAAATGCAAAGACCCAAGAGGCAAACCGTAATGAGGTGAGTACACACATAGTCATATTGTGCGCTATTCAACTTAACTACACAAGTTAATCTTCAGTTTTATTAATTAGATTGCACTGTTGTATGAAGATTGTCCTGGTAGTGTTTACAAGACAAATTGTTCCACCTTGGCTATATCATCCAAAGTACCCAACATTTGCATATTGTACAATGGCGGAGCAGTGGCAATACACCATCCTTGTCTTATCGTCAACTCTTTGTCTGTTTCAGATTGTTCCAAAACAGCAGATTTAAAGTACGCAGGTAGCTCTTCAAACTCCAAAATTTCACTTGTGCTCTCCTTAGGGTAACTTACTCACACAGCAATCAGCTTGCTGTGCCAACCTCAGCACATGTTCCTAACAGTGTGTATAACTTGGTGTTTCCAAGTGGAACTTGTGTTTGTGAACTTTGGTTTCACATTACATGCATCAATCAACATAGCATGCAGTCTGAGTGCAGATACGTGAGATATGTCTCAAGTCTACAGCTCTGGTGGAGTATCCCCTCCCCCTCCATCAGCGGGCTGATGTGCCCCATATATGCTCCCCGGGCGCCTGATGCGGCAGGCCACTGCTCCTGTGTGTTCACTGCATGTTGCATGGTGCATGTGTGTGTTTCAAAAAACAGTGATGGGTGAAATGCAGAGAAGAATTTACCAGTTTGGGATCAATAAAGTGAATAAATAAAAAATGTGCTGTTAAGCTAAAACTAGAGCTAAAACACTCTATTAAGCTCTGCAAATTGAACTGCAGAGTTTTGTCATTAAACTCTGGGTTTGTCACTTTGCATGAATGCCTTTCCCATTACTTATTGAATATTCAAGTATGTTTTAATATATTTTAAAAAGTATATGACTGGTGCAGCTTTTGTGTTCTCTTGTGTTCCTTACCTGAAGGAACCATACTCAGGTGGGGGCTGGTATCGGACGTGGGGCACCTCCCTCGAGTGCTCCCTTCCTCTCTGCTCCTGGTAAAAATGGCCTCCAGGCTCCTGTTGCTTTGCAGGCGAGCCCATTCCTTTAAAAGGGTAGTCTGGTGGTGGTCCGCGATGCTGTGGCTTGTAATAGTCACCTGGTGGCCCTGGCGGGGGCAGCAACGGAGACAGCGGGGCACTAGTGACAGGAGCATGGGCCTTCACGCCACTGGTGGCCAGGGAGAGCTGCATAAGTCGTTCGCTGAGAGACCGAACATGTCCTTGCTTCAGATCCTTCAGGCCATCATCCTGGTGCACTTTTCCCGTGCCGCTCACCCGCTGCACCGTGGGGCGACCCTCAGTGCGCATCTTGGCACTGGTCACCCCAGTGACATAGAAGGCAGCGCCCACCGAGGCAGGGAGAGAAGGCTGCTGGGGCTGGTTGTTCTGCTGCAGAGGTTGCGGAGGAGGGCCATGGCCACGGAAATATTGTGACTGAACTTTGGCCTCTTCGTATGTAGGGAGGTCCTCTGGGTTCAGGCACTGCCCTTGGCTGCTCCCACCTCCACTACTATTTCCTGCTCCTCCTCCAGTCCCTAAACCTCCTCCCCCTCCACTACTCCCACCCCCTCCTCCTATTCTGGGAGAGCCCAGCTTCTCCAGGCCATTGTCTGTCTGCAGCTCCTGTCCCTGAGGCTCCTGACGGGCATTGTGGGGAGTCATGGAGTGATCATCGGAAGGGCCTACTTGTCCTTGTCCCTGTCCTGAGTAACCTCCACCAACCCCCCCCCCCTGCTCCTCCTCCTTGCTGTTGATGCTGCTGTTGCAGCACGTAATTCCGGTTCATCTGCTCCTGCAGGAGGCGCTGCAGGACGGTGCTGCCACCACCCCCTACACTGTTGCTGCTGTTGGACGACTCCTCGACTGCGGCCCTCATCTCTGCATCATGCTGGCCGCGCACCTCATGAAAAGACAAGCTCCGCCCACGGTCAATACTCCCTGAGAGGATGAGGCAGAGAAAATGGAGCGATAGAAAGGGGAAAAGGAAACAGTGTGGCAAAGGGATGAGCATGATATTTATAGGGGTAAAGAGTGTGAAAGAATGGAAAGAGAAACAATCCAAGAAAGTGACAGAAAAGACAGAATTAAATTATACCAGAAATACATCCACCACCATCCCTCCCAGACCCATTGATGCATGATGGGGCAGTAGACAGAGATGAGAGGAAGAACTATTTCTGAAAAACCTGAGGAGTCAATCCACCAGCAAAATGTTGAAGCCTCAAACCCAAATCACAAACAAGCCCAAATTTCAATGCTAACAATTTATATCAAAGAATGAAGACTGTGACATCTAAGAGATTACCTGGCATTTTAAAGATAAGTATTATACGTATAATTTACGCATTCAAATGTACCATCATGATGAGGACTGATGTGAAAAGTCAGTCTGGGAAACAAGAGAGTTGGACAGTAAACTTTACATCCATGATCTGAGTTTTTACATGCTAATGCTTCATTTCCACTGCATGGCATGGCTCGGCTCAACATTTTCCATTGGCAAAAGCTGTGGATGGTGCCTGAACCTGGTACATTTTTTTTGGTATCACTCCGGTTGAAGTTCGAAGCAAACCCACTTGACACTAAAAGGTGCGTGATTCAAGAGCTTGAATGAGAACCACACAGGATTACAGTGACTCCATTTTATCCCTTCATAGGGTCTCTTAAATACAAATGTAAGAAATTGTAACCTACTGGCAATTGCACAAAAGAGGGTTCCACAACTTTGCAAGGAAACCAAATCCAGTGATTCGGAAATACCCACAGCTGACTCCCAAGAAACTTGATTGGAAATTTTCATACTGTGGTAAAGTCAGAAGCAATGTGTTTTCAGTTGAACATGCAACGTTGTCGAAGTTGAAACCACCTGCGATGTAATTGTTGTGTTGTTATGTGTTGTCCAAATCAAAGAGGTAATTTCCTCCAAGGTCATCTCTTCTCCTTGAGCCAATAAAATCCCATAAGTAAACCATTAAGCAGAGGAAGTTTGTTTGTTGTTTTGCTTTGTTTTGTGTTTTTTTTTTTTTTGGGGGGGGGGGGGTTATCATTGGGGTTTCTTCTGACAACACTGAATGTTAACAATTCCATAGTTTTACACCGTTTTCTACAGAGTAAAGAAAGAAATTATTACATCTTGTGCTTTCAGTTATTCTTCGCATTCTCAAGGAGGAAGATGCTTTTTTTCGAAACATCTGTAGGTAAATAAAATCATATGAGACAAAAGGAAAAATGTTAGCTTTGGCTGTACGGATGGTCAGTTCTCTTCCAGCTGAACACAGAGAGAGAAAGACACAAAAGAAAAAAAAAAGTGTTTAGGGAATACAATGAGTAGGGTAGTTTCAGATGCACAAATACTAATCTTACAAAACAAAAAAATCATCACAAAAATAATAAAACTAAATGAACCACCCAAGATTCTGAACATTAAACTTTCATTTAATGTTTTTAAAGACACAATATGCAACTTTTTATTTTGAGGTTTCAACAAACTTTCATCTCCCACTCTATCTGTTCAGTTGGTTAGACTTTTGTGGCTCAAATATTCCACAGTTAGCTGTACAGTTTTTATGCATGCAAATTGACACAAATAGAAATCAAATATTATTTGTTGTTTCACAAATAGATTTCAATAATAGAATTCAGATTGTTTTCAATCACTTATGTGACATCAAGCCCAAGATTTCTTAAGAATAAGTTGTCAGGATCCAACCTTTGGATACTGTGAAGGAAAACAATAAAACAGTCTGGTTTCCATCAGCGGTACAAAACAGAGACTTTCTTTCCACATATAACAACTTGCTGCTGTCTGATCATGGTGAAGGCTGTATCTTTTTACTCCTGTTGATGCCATAGATAATTGTCTCAAGAAATGGTATGGGATATCTGGTTTATCTGAAAGGATTACTTCTTATTTATCAAATCGGTATTTCTTTTTGTATCCATTTCTGATAATGTGTTTGTTGTGATTGTTTTCCTTTGACCTGCGGAGGTGCTGGAGCACCTGCCACTTCTTGAAATACATTGCGACACTGCTGTATCACATCAGTTACAATATGATGAGGCCATTCTATGATGTGATACAGAGCAGATTCCTGACTGAAATATAAAGAAAACCATTTACATCTATTCCTTTCTTTCAAATAAAATATAACATTTTATTTGAAAGATTATGCATAAGACTAACATGACACTGTCATAACCATGACTTGACTGTCATAATTAAGTGCTATTTGGTCAATTATGTAATTTTTAATGCAAGCTTGACAATGTTAGAGACATTTTAGTCATGATAACTTGACATTACAATGTCTTTGTTTGACAACTTGATATTAATCAAGACAACAATGTCTTTGTCTGACAACTTGACATTTACCAAGACAATATAACCTGTCAATGTCTTTGTTATGACAATTTAGCATTAATTTCATATTCTGTCATAAACATGCCATAGCTGGACTAATTATCAACCTAAAAGAAAATATTTAGCTTTATGTGTTAACATTTCATAAAACTGTCATATGAGGTTGCTTTTGATATAGGCTGTCTGTGTCACAAACATTTTTCTTGATCTCAATTACAGGGCACAATTTGGAAAGACCATTAAGTTTTACTACACTGACAATTTGTGGCTGAACAATCAAAAAGGAACTATACAATGCCAAAGTGACTCACTTGTTTTCATCAGGTATGGCATTGTGTGTTCACTTTTATTTTAACAAGTACTTTCGCACCTCAGATGGTGTGACAATTAAAGACTATATTTCATTACATACTTCTACAGGTTTTTTTTTACAGAGTTATGATTCCCCACTCATATTCTGCAGGTTAAGTCTTACATAAACTGTGTGACTCCCCTCTTTCCTTCCTGCCTGTCTTCCTCCTTCTTTCTTCCCCTTAACCAACTTACTTTCCAAAATCTCTTAAGGTTTCTCCCTCTCACACCTACCTGTGTGGCTGTTCGCACTACACTCTCCTGGGGGCTTTAATGGCAACAACTGCTCATGTTGCGATGCTGCAGTTGGCACAATGGGATGCTGGGCAGGGTTTGGTGAGGGTTAGCAGGAAGATTGAGCTGATGATGTTGTTTTGAGTGGAGGTGGCCCAGTGTAAGGTGGTGATAGCCTGATGGTGGCAGGTGGCTCAACTCCTGGTTCTCGTCTTCCTATAGGTTCAGCAAGTCCTATAGGTGCTCCAAGACGTAGAGGTCCGAGTCAGCATCGTTGAGACCCAAACACTCTGCAATTTAATTTAAAATACACTTTTTACTGACAAATAGAACAAAAATGGGAGAAAGTAAATTTGGGAAAAATAGTGATTTTTGAATTACAACTAAAGGGAAAGTAATTGGAGAGCAACAGAATGAAAGTAGAGATCATTACATGTAGCTATGTGTTCTTGGATTTTAAATAATTCCATTCCACGTCCAACTAGAAAAGACATAAAATATCTTGCAGGTCTAAACAGGTTTGTTTCCACCACTGCATACTTAATGCACAACAAATGAAGCTCAACAAGAATTGGTTTGGAACAGGTGTAACCTCAGGCTACAAAATGGAGCTGAGAAGTTGGAGGACACATTCCAGGGAGCCCTTTTTGGCTACTCTAAATTCCCCAGTCAAAATTTATTTAATGATATCTTGAATGTTGTGTATTTTTTTTTTTTTTTTTTTGGATAATGTCACAATCCCATAGGTTTACATCATGACAACTAGTAACAACTATTTCAATTTTATTTCTGAGTAATCTTTTTTTTTTCAGTCAGTTCGGTGCCTGACTCTATCTTACTATGATACTATCATGAGTCAAAACAGGTGGCTAACAAGATCTTCTCTTCATATGATCCCTTCCTAAACCTGACCTGCAAAGGTGCCACTGGGCTTTCGTTGTTCTAAATTCAAACTGGAAAAACATGGTGGTTGAAAGCAAACTAATTAACGATCCAGCAAAATCTGTTTCTGAATTGGCAAAAAAGCTGCACAGTGGCAGAATCATCCTTCATTTCAGTCCTAAACAATCCAGTCTTAATAGCTGTTCATGAGGCTTAGGATTTTCAAGAGGCTGCAAGACGTACCGTCGTCTAAATCCCCTGCCATATAGTTTCCAAATTGGTTCAGTTTCAGTTATTGCTCCAATGTCTGATGAAAATTGGTGTTTGTATTTGAATAACAGCCAGCTCACTAGAATTAACAAAGACAATGACATTACTGTTAACTGCTAGTCAATTCCATCAATGACATTCACTTCTACAATAAGTTTGGACATATATCAGCTATTTTACTGACTTTTACAGAGAAACATGTTGGTACTGGAACAAAACGGATGGAATGGATAATGATAAAATTATTATTATTATCGCAATCCATTTGAAATATTGTAAAATCAATTTACAAGTCCAGTCCTGTTTCACATTCAACACAGATTGATCCTGCTGCCTAAACCTGCAATCACAAACCCAAAAATTACACATGTACAATGAAGGAGGTACAAATGTTTGTCCAAATTCAAACACTGGACAAACACACACACACACACACACACACACACACACACACACACACACACAGTCACATATCACAGAAACATAAACACAGAATAGAGAACTTGAAAGGCACATTACCATTTTTTTTATATTACTAGAAATAATATTAGAATATATCATCAATATTCTGTGATTGATTTGTTTAAAGGTAGTTGTCAGTGTGTTTAATTTTCAGTGATTTCATTCTGTTACTGAGGATTTCCAGTCATGAGAGAACACACAACAAACTGAATGCTGAATATAAAAAGAAATACAATGAAACTAAGTAAGTAAGTGAATATGCTTAACAGAACTGAAAAGTGACAGTGACATACAAAAATTCCTCAATGGAAGCTTTTAGTCACAAAATAATTTGTTGGAATTGAAACACACATAAAACACGAGCCCACATAGCATTAACCTCCCCCCGTATATGGAACTGAGTGAGATGTAAACATGCTGACACCAAAGAAAACAGTATGACAACAGTATTAATCCACCTCTTATTCTGAAAAAAAAAAAAAAACAACAACAATCAATCAGTTACAGGTGAATTACCCCCCTCTTCCCTGGAGCCTCCTCCTCCTCAAAACACGCGTCTCAGTAATCCCTTTCATATAACAGATTACTCAGAAATCAAGGTTTAAATGATAACATATCAGTATGTGTGTTTCTTAAATTCTGACACCCACTCTGTGTGTGTGTGTGTGTGTGTCAGTATTAACCTGCACTGCTGCCTGTGCGTAAAACCGTATTTAAACCTAAAGGATAACTTTCGTTTTTTACAACCTGGACTTTATCTGTAGCATTAATTACGACCATTTAGACACCCCGACAACTTTGGTGGCATTTGGAGTTGTTTTGAAGAAATTAGCCCCAGAGGAGCGACGTGTATATCTGTATAATGCGAGTACTCGGGGCATCCATGCGTAGCCTCTATAAACGCATAATCTGCGGCCAAACTCAATATCAACATCCAGTGTCTCTAGACAACTACTTCTGACGTGGATGAAGTCATTTTGAGCTGCGAGCAACGCGGTCGGCTAGTTTAGCTGTAGTTTGCGACTGTTATTTTTCACAAAATGGATGAATATTTTTCCAACTCTGAGGTGGTGGACGATGACTTTGTTTACGATGGACGTCCTTACCGTTTTGAGCCAGAGTACACGGACGAGGAGCTCGTTGAAAGGAGGACGCGGAGGCAGAGAGAGGAACAGCTGACCAAACAACAACAAACGGCTGCGTGTCCACGAGTAGACGTAACTGGTGGTGTTCTTGTGGACAATGTTCATCGATGACAACAGAGGAAGATATGTTCATAGATGACAACAGAGGAGGATATGTTCATCGATGTCAACAGAGGAGGAATGCCTCTGTTGCTCAGAGTGGGACTTGCGGCCAGGAGATACGCGTCTGAATGTGTCAATACATGTCTGGATCACAACACTGGAGGATTTCCGCGCACTGATAAGCTTCTGGCAAACAAAACCAAGGCAAATAAACAATCTATACATGTGTGTAAGCTACTTACTCAATCGAAAGTTGCCCATTTGGTCCTGCAGGCTTTGGCTGGCTCTTCCAGTTCACTTTAGGGACACGAAAAAACGTCTCCTCCAGTGTTGTGATACAGACGTTTATTGACACATCCTCCTCATCGATGAACATATCCTCCTCTGTTGTCATCGATGGACATTGTCCACAAGAACACCACCAGTTACCGTCTACTCGTGGACGCGCAGCCGTTTGTTGTTGTTTGGCTAGCTGTTCCTCTCTCTGCCTCCGCGTCCTCCTTTCAATGAGCTCCTCGTCCGTGTACTCTGGCTCAAAACGGTAAGGACGTCCATCGTAAACAAAGTCATCATCCACCACCTCAGAGTCGGAAAAATATTCATCCATTTTGTGAAAAATAACAGTCGCGAACTACAGCTAAACTAGCCGAAAACGACGTCATCCACGTCAGAAGTAGTTGTCTAGAGACACTGGATGTTGATAACATGCCACCACGGGCTCAGAGGGGAATAGCACCATCATATATTAACAAAATATTGGAATATGAACGAGTTTCGCCGCAGATTATGCGTTTATAGAGGCTACGCACGGGTGCCCCGATAACTCACATTATACGGATATACGCGCCGCTCCTCTGGGGCTAATTTCTTCAAAACGACTCCAAATGCCACCAAAGTTGTCGGGGTGTCTAACTGGTCGTAATTAATGCTACAAATAAAGTCCAGGATGTAAAAAACGAAAGTTATCCTTTAAGAGGTTCATGTGTAACAACTTGACCTTTGCACGTAAACAATACAGGCTATATAATTGCTGATGTGCACCAACTCAAAAAAGTTACTACAGAGATATCATTTAAAGACCAGTGTGGAAGATTTAGGGTGATCTATTGGCAAGAATATGGAAAAGAATATGGCAAGGTGTTTTCATAAGTGTAAGTATCGTCTAACCTTAGATAGAGAGCACACACAGGGCCTCGTGGCCAGGGTACACATCTTCTATATTTGAAACTTATTCTCCAGCAAATGCAGGGAAATGCCCTCTCTCATCTACCATTAAAGGAAGACATTCACCTTCACTGTCTACACCTCTGATGTGACAAAGAAGCAAGCTGCCTCTGACACATCAAAAGCCAGCTGCAGTCTTACCCAGCAGTTCTGATTGCTCTTCCCATGCAGAGGTCCCCTTGTATTATAAGAGTAGCGTAGCTTCTTAAAAGAAAAGGGCAGTATATAATGTGTGTTTGCATGGTGAGTGAGTGGTTGAGCGACAGAAAGCGAAGAGAGAGGTTGGTTAGGGTTGTCAGTTTTGCAGTCAATGTACAGTGCAGGTTACAATTTATCAGTGAAAAAAGGCTACAGCTTCTCAAGACCAAAGGGAGACCATCTGTTGTTTCTCAAGTGCTGGAAAAGTGAAGGGGCTGGCCCTGAAGCAAGAATCGACTTTAGCCCAGGATTAAAACAAAATATCTTCCCTGTGTTTCCTGACTACAGACTAGAAGTTGAACAGGAAAAGGCAAAGACTGGGAACCATGAAGGGACCCTATCACATTCACAGCAGAGATTGGCATAAAAATAGTGAAATAAACCTGGATAATTAGCCAAAATTTCACTACTTACTCTGTGAAGAGCAAGCAAGGCGCAGAGTTAAGTGTGTGGTGTCATATGTCACCAGCCTCATGCATGCAGGGGCCTGTGGCATGACTGAATGGAGGTCCCCTCCCACCAAGATCAGGCAAGGCTGAGTAGGTAAAGGTTGCTGCAGCATCTCCAGCACCAGCTGGGAACCTGAGCCTCCCAACCCCAATTCATGACTGGGTCACACAAGAAGAAACCCTCACCAAGATAAGAACCCAAACTTCAACAGCCTCCCCTGAAAGCCAGGAGTATGCTTCATCTTAAAGCTCAAGGTCAAGAAATGAGCACATGCTTGTGCATGAGCTAAGGGTGTATGCTGTTTTAGACAGTGGGGCTCAGAAAATTGTATTGTCTCTGTGCTGTTCAAATATTCATCCAGATGTCTGACTTCCACTTTAGCCTTCAACTGTTGAGATTCTGCTTGGTGTAGGGCCCGGTGAAGCTTGCATTCTTGTACACATAAACGACTGCTAGGTGAGCATGCATTTCCTGCTTATATAGTTGGTGTTAGCTATTTTAGTTATTTCCACTCACAAAGCAAACCAAAGGCACATGTGAGAGTGGCCTAGACTGTGGTGCTAGAGGCCAGACTGGAGTATCTGGTATGGGGCCAAAACCATTTCAGGGAACCCTTTAAACGGGAGATGATGCTGAGCCCCACCAATGGCTTTGTCGTTATTGCGTATTCGCAGCCGACCGCCGCAGTTAGCCAGCGCTCGAAAATGAAGTCATCCACGTCAGAAGTAGTTGTCTAGAGACGCTGGATGTTGATAACATGCCACCACGGGCTCAGAGGGGAATAGCACCAGCATATCTTAACAAAATATTGGAATATCAACGAGTTTCGCCGCAGATTATGCGTTTATAGAGGCTACGCACGGGTGCCCCGATAACTCGCATTATACGGATATACGCACCGCTCCTCTGGGGCTAATTTCTTCAAAACGACTCCAAATGCCACCAAAGTTGTCGGGGTGTCCAGGCTGTAAAAAACGAAAGTTATCCTTTAAACTCTAATGAGGACATGTGGACAATGCTGAAGAAACAAGGCCATGTGAGAAAGCCAACAAATTTAACTGAACTGCACCAATTCTGTCAACTAACAGGTCAAAGATTTAGGTAGAAGCTGGCCAGAAGCTTGTGGATGGCTACCAAAAGCGTGTAATTGAAGTGAAAATGGCCAAGGGACATGTAACCAAATATTAGCATTGCTGTATGTATATTTATGACCCAGCAGATTTGGGCACTTTTTCTGTTAACCCATAATAAAGTCATAAAAGAACCAAACTACATGAATGTTTTTTGTGACAAAGAAGCATCTGTTCTAATCATTCTATCAGAGAAAAATCAGAGTTGTAGAAATAATTGGAAACTCAAGAGAGCCATGACATTATGTTCTTTACAAGTGTATGTAAACTTTTGACCACAACTGTACATTTGCATGGTCCCCATATGGTTGAGCAATGGCAATAGAAATATTAAGATTTATACATCAACAATACATTTTCATCATTCCAACAATTGCTGTATACATTCTCTCTCCCACTTAATCACTTTTTTAGGGACTACAAATCAGGAGCTTTGCTCACTCCTGTTATCCCCCCATTCCCTTCTATCCCTTACGATATATTTCAGTCTTTTTTGACACCACACCCCATCCATAAAGTTATGACGTTAATTTATGGGACAGTAAACACGAGTATGTCCATACCTCATGCATCTGTGGCAGATTTGCCCTTATCTAGTGTAAAGTTGTGCACTGCATCTACTAAATTAAATCTAGGCAAGCATTAACTGAAATGCTTGATTGCAATTAAATAGACACAATGGAACCAGGACAACGACTTTAAATGCTGCTATTGAAAATTAAATATGAAACTGAAAACAAAACGTGATTTGAAAAAACTGCATCTGCACTGAAACAAGTATTGACATGGTCGAAAGTTCAACTGAAAAATAAAAGCAAGACAT
This sequence comes from Chelmon rostratus, assembly GCF_017976325.1. NCBI lineage: Eukaryota > Metazoa > Chordata > Actinopteri > Chaetodontiformes > Chaetodontidae > Chelmon > Chelmon rostratus. The sequence continues at coordinate 211,685 of NC_055671.1, forward strand.
TAAAAACTATTTATTTTAATTTCTAGATTTTTTGTATGATGTGTCTTGAAATGACTTTTTTTCTCATTTGTTGTTTTTCAGAGTCAGTTTTTTTTAATGCTGTCTGTTTTTTGTGTGTGTGTCTGTGTTTTCCAGTTTTAGCTTTCTGTCACCATTTTAGGTTTGATGGTGTAAGAGGAAGGGACGCGGACAGTGTGATTTATATATAATTTGCATACTAAGGAAAAAATGTCAGTCCTCTGGACCTAAGGTCTGCTCCAAAGCCTCTTTCAATACCACACACCTAGCATAGTTGCAAGTATACACATGACTTTCCACAGTGCCACATTCTTTGGTCATCACTCATTTAATTATTGGCTTATTGTTTGGTTGCTATTGTTTCTGTTTAAATATTTTTGATTTTAATTTCAGTCTTTTACCAGGCATTTTTCACCAGAAAGGGGAATCAAGCATGATTTCAGGGAATCAGCAGTGAACCATGAGATCAAGAATTAAGTTCAAAGATGTCTTGTGACTGTGATGAAATCTGAATTTGAAACACATTTTTATCTCCTCACAGACCATGCCACTGGATTAAGGGCTTTTTTTTTTTACTGTTTTCCACGAACATTAGATAACCCCAAAACTAAATGACACCTTCTACCTTGTTTTTGTCTTTACAGCATTAACCTGAATCCACCTAGAATCACTAGGGAAAACAGGCTCACAATGTTTTTTTAAATGCACCTACCTGTGTGGATTCCTCAGAAAATGATCTCCTAAAATAGCCCCTGAGTGGAAAACTAGGACATAATCCAATATTTGCTGTTTCACTGAATTTCTCAGTTTTACAAATATCTATCTGCTTTCTGCAGGTTTGAGGCAGCACACCTCTCTTTTCCATTTCTCCCCCCCTTTCCCTCACTCCAACAGGTGGGGCTGGGAGGTAGAGACAGGTGGATCTGGCAACCATTCAGCACTGAGCCACTCCTTCATACCTGTGTGTTCGTGTAACTGCTTTCCCAGCATTTACTCTGCCAAATGTCAATGAAATGAAAGCTGAGACTGCAACATCCCCTTTAACTGCTTGTGACTTTAACAACAGCAAGGTGGACTGCTGGGGAATTTTTTTCTTCTACTTTTCTGTGATTATGAAAAGATAAAATGGAGGCAAAATATTGCATTCTCTCAGCTATTGTACACTGTGGACGTCTTCCTTAAGCAGATACTCTCCTTGCTATTGTTTTATTTCAGAGGGAAGACATCCTGTGCCCAAAACACAGAAACACAGTCGCGTTCAACAAAAGGAGGTATCAAGGCTCTGCAGCAGATAAACACACAGGAGACCTGAAGAAACCAAAAAGGTGTGAGTCAACTGTCATGTCTAGACACGTGCTTGAGACTAAATCTTTGCATGACACAGTCACAGTTGATTCAGACATGACAAGAAAACATAAGACAAACACACAACCTGCAGCTCCTGCATATACACTGTCTTCTGTACACACAAAGTAGTCAAAGATGCAGATCTGACAAAACAAGATAAAGAGACCATATGTCTCGGATATTAGCCGCCCTGTAAAATCCAGAATAGACTTTGCCCATTCACACATGGCTACGCCACCTGCTCATTACAAGCATTCACGCACTCACACACCGATGCACGGCACCTGGAGCAACTTGGGGTTCAGAATCTCACCCAAGGACACTTCGACATGTAAACTGCCAAGGTCAGGGATCAAACCTGATGAGAGGACGTCTGGTCTACCTCCTGAGCCATAGTCGCCCGTGGCTCATAGTATCCTCTTACCCCAGTAGATGTGATCCAAGAATGCAGGCTTACCGGTGGCTCCTAAAGTCTCTAAAACCAAAATGGGAGCCAGAATCTTCCAGTCGTTGTCCAGGAGGCAGACACATTTAAGAGAAGGCTCAAAACTTTCCTTTTTGATGAAGTTTACAGTAAGGGCTGGCTCAGGCTTGCCTCAGACCAGCCTCTAGTTATGCTGAAATAGGATCGACTGTTGGGGGACCTCCGATGACACACAGAAATGCTCTGTTCTTCAGTCCCTCTCCATCTGTAAGCATTCATGTCCTACCAAGGCATGTTACTAACTTGGCTTCTTCCCTGGAATCTTTGTCCGTTCTCATCTCACAGGTTTCCATGGAGAGTGGTTGAACTGGATTGGCCACGTCTCCCGCCATGACCCCGTCTGACATCCACTGCAATTTCTATTAACATTAGTTATACTAACAATATTATTAGATCCATAGTGTTGTATTATGTACATATACCATCTGCTACTATATGTACATATATCACATATGTATATACTATGCCATATGTACTTCATAAAGCTACAAGTCTATTAGAGCTGTCAATGCTACTGCGAGTGCATCTCTGTCCATCCCAACCCCTCTCTCTCTCTCTCTCTCTCTCTCTCTCTCTCTCTCTCTCTGTCACCCAACCGGTCGAAGCAGATGGCCACCCACCCAGAGCCTGGTTCTACTTGAGGTTTCTGCCTGTTAAAAGGAAGTTTTTCCTCACCACTGTCACAAAGTGCTTGCTCTTGAGGGAACTATTGGGTCTCTGTCGTTAAAGAGTTTGGTCTATACCTGCTCTATATGTAAAGGGTCCTGGGACAACTTCAGCTGTGATTTGGCGCTATATAAATAAAATTGAATTGAACTGAATTGAGCTTCCCATGTTGACAATGATGCTGAATGCACACAAATGCAGAAATAACCCAACCACACTTTCAATTAAATATTATCCCCATGTGATTCACACAGAGATCTCAGAGTGGAGTGTATTGTTAGAAATTGTTCTGTTATTGAGAAGACTGTAACGAGACCAAAGACTGTTTGGATGTCAACAGTTTTTCTTTCATTTGGGAACATTTTGTTTTTTTGTTAATCCACTCCCACTGAGGGACGACACTGAGTGAAATGCATAAAAATATACGATCCAAGATCCCTTTCATCCCAAAAGCATGAGGTCTACTGCTCAGAGTACTTCATCATACCTGTAGCTTCATCGAATGGAACAAATGAGCTTTATTAGATCTCCACAATATATAAACAGAATGTTTTAAAAAAAAAAAAAAGATCTCCACAATATACACACACTACCCGGTAGCACACACCCAAAGAACACACAAACAAATTGAGGCTTCACCAAGTATAGCTGTATACCAATATAGGACCCACTCCCTCTGTAGATACTGTATCATGTGCTCATTCTAAGGTAACGAAAACACAATTCATATTTTCAGGTGATTATACGCTAATGAAAACATAACTATGAATATTTCACTCTGTTTCTGCCAATCCCACTAAGTCCTACACACTCAACCTTTAAGATGTCTCAAGGATTTTATAAAGATAGCTAATTAATTCTTAAAACAAGATCTTAAAAATCTACATTTGGGTAAATAATATTTTTCCAGCAGAATCAAAATGATTAAAGGATATTCAACGGCGGCGTGTGCAGCGGCTCGTAGCTCCCGTGTTTACGTTTTTGTTTGTTTGTGTTTACTCGTTTCCACGTTCACCACTCTTCTGGAAGCTCTGACACAGTACAGCAGGTCTGAACTGTGGAACTTTGGAGCACAGTTCAGACTCCACACACCCCCTAAACTGGACTTTATTCCACCGCTGCTACGTTTCCTGCTGCTACGGACCCCAGAGCCCACCATCATCGTAAACAAAAGCGTAGCATGAGAGCCGGCTTGCGTGCTAGGCTACATGCTAACCCTCCCGGACCGGCTCTCCCCAGTCTCTTCCTCACCAACGCCAGGTCTCTCGCCAACAAAATCGACGAGGTCCGTCAAAGGATAGTCTCTCGCCGGATGGACAGCTGTGTTATCCCGGACACAGCGGTGGAGGTAGCAGGGCGCTCTCTGTTCCAGGCCTGATCAGCGGGCAGACGAACAACAACCCGGAGGCGGCTGTGATTGTGGCAGGGGACTTTAATCACGTTGAACTGAAGGCGGTGTTTCCCAACTTTCACAATTACATAAAGTTCCCTACCAGAGACAGTAACATTTTGGATGAGGTTTACTGCAACATTCCTGCTGCCTTCATGAAGTGCTTTGAGTGGATTATTCTCAGGTACATCAGAGGCTTCATTCCCTCGGACCTAGACAGCCTTCAATTCGCCTGCAGTGGGAATCGGTCCACAGAGGATGCTGTCTCCATCACCCTGGGCACAGCCCTGACCCACCTGCAGCAGCCCAACACCTATGTCAGGATGCTATTTGTAGACTTTAGCTCAGCTTTCAACACCGTTATCCCAGACAAGCTGGCGTTGAAGCTACACGCAGTGGGTCTGCCTGCGTCTCTGTGCCACTGGATCAGAGACTTTCTCACCAACAGGCCTCAGGTGGTGAGAATAGGGAACATCACATCATGCCCTCTGGTCCTCAGCACGGGCACGCCACAGGGTTGTGTGCTCAGCCCAGCCCTCTTCACCATGTTTACTCGCGACTGTGCTGCCATACACCCAACCAACGCAACAGTGGGTCTCATCACAGATAACAACGAGAGCCACTACAGAGTGGAGATACACCAGCTCACCCAGTGGTGCTGAACACAGGGAAGACCAAGGAGGTCATTGTTGACTTCAGGAGGTCCAGAAAGACAGATCACGCCCCTCTCCTCATGGGTGGAGAAGTGGTGGAGCGTGTGGACAACATCATGTTCCTGGGCCTCCACTTCACATCTGATCTTTCCTGGTCCTTGAACACCTCCCGCCTGGTGAAGAAGGCACGACAAAGGCTCTTCTTCCTCAGGAAACTGAAACGGGCTGGACTCTCCTCTCGGTTGCTCGTCAATTTCTACAGGGCCACAATTAAAAGCATCCTCTGCCTTAGTGTGACAGTGTGGTATGGCAGCTGCATGGCACAGGAGAGGAAACAACTGGCACGGGTGGTTAAAACTGCACAGGGCATCGTGGACTGCCAGGAAGGATCCTGACCTAGACTCTATATATGAAGGCCGGGTCAGGAAGAGGGCGAGATCCATCGCCACGGACCCCAGCCACCCGGGCCACAGACTGTTTGTACCGCTTCCATCAGGAAAGTGGTACAGGAACAGGAACCACCACCAACAGACTGAGGGACAGCTTCTTCCCCAGAGCTGTCAGAGCTATCACCCCCAGCAGCCCCTCACTGGAGTGAGAGACTGTGAGGACTATGAGCCACTGCACACTGCACTTTTTACACCTTTACCTCCACCCGCACCTTCTGTGTACTTAACATTTAAGTACACACACACTTAACTAAATTATATACATTTTAGTATATTGGTACATTTCATTTTCACTGGTATTTCATTTCATTTGAAAGCCTCGTTTTTACTCTTTCACAACAAACGTAGAAAACACTTCAACCAATTTTTTTATTTATGTGTGCCACACTCCTGGTCCACATTCTGAATTCTCACTGTTTATCAAGTCTAGTTTTTAAAACAGAGTAATTATTGTAGGTGATTTCGATGTTGATAATGTAAGCCTTAGTACAATGTTCATCTTATTATTAGATAGAGTTGTTAGAGTGTACATTAACCCAGTCACTGGAAAATTTAATAGTTTCTTCAAAGAATTCTCTTTTATCTTTATTATCATTTAATCATTTAATTAAGCAAAATGTATGCAAAGTTCAACACTAGATGTCTGATAGTGCTGTAGCTAAATGTAAGGAAGTGATTCCATTGGCATTTAAGCTTTTGCATTTGACATCATCATGGCTCAATATAACAGTCGATAGAGCTGCAGGCTTACTGCGTATGGCACTCGACTTCATTGCCCCTCTAAAAAAGAAAATAGTAAAACAAAGGAAGCTACCTCCATGGTATACCCCAAAACCCACAAATTAAATCAGACATCACAAAAACTTAAGAGGAAATGGTGTTCCATGAACAAGGGAGAATTTTGCTTATCCTGACACGAAAGTCTTGTAACGTATCGGAAAGCCATCCGCAGTGCCAATAGAAGAAAATTAGAACAACTCCAGGTTTCTTTTTGGCACTGGAACCAGGCAACCTCAATAGTAACGAGTTTAACAATGAAATTCTAATAATCAGCAATATACTTCATCACCTATTGCCCTTAACTGGTACTGATTTATCTTAAACAGAGGAAGCTTAGAAAAAGCTGAAATATTTTCAGACTGCTTTCTCCCATCGACCGTCACCAACTAACTTCAACATTCCTTCATATAAGTGATCAACCTGTCTCTTAGACCCCATCCTAACTGGCACATTCAACCTGCCTTTATCAACAGTCTATGTACCACAGTTCTTCAAAGTAGCTGTAGTTAAACTGCTTCTTAAAAAGGCCACTTTGGGGGTTTTAGCCAACTATAGACCTATATCTAACATCCCCTTTCTCTATAAAATCTTTGCAGTCACTGATCAGTTGTGTGACTTTCTACAAAACAATAGTTCAAGTGAGGATTTTCAGTCAGGATGTAGAGTGCATCATAGCACAGATGCTGCACTGGTCAAGATTCAAGATTCAAGAGTCTTTATTGTCATTGAGCATGACAAATTTTCATTGCAACCCCCATGTTACCAGGTCACAAATTACCTTCTAATTGCATCAAAGTCTTGTTTGATCATAGTGCTGCATTTGACATCATTGACCATCACATCCTATTACAGAGACTGAAACATTGAAGGACCCCCACTGAGCTTGCTAAAATCTTACTTATCAGACTGATTCCAGTTTGTACATGTTAACAATGATGATCAGCTTTCAAACTTCAGGCGAGTCGTAAGGACATAAAAAAAACTGGCCTGTTACTTTGTACTTCTAAATTTTGACAAAAGTTATTGTGCTTGGTCTGAAGCACCTTAGAAACTCAATATCTCATTATGTAGCTACTCGGAATGGGATTGATCTGGTTTTCTTTGATCAGGATATTTCCTTTAACTCCTATGTGAAGCAAATTTCAGGGACTGCCTTTTTTTTACTTAAGTACATTGCAAAAATCAGGCATATCCAGAAACAGAAAAACTAGTCCACACATTTGTTACAAACCCATTTCCAAAAGTTGGAATGCGAAGTAAACCGTGTAGAACCAGAATGTGATGATTTGAATGTTCAGCATTTTGCAAATCATCACAATTTCTTTTTATAGTTGGCTAAAACCCCATAATAAATTTACAAAAGCAACTTAAAAATTGAAACTGAGAAATTTCATTGTTTTTTGGAAATGATATCCTCATTTATAATCTGATGCTAGCATCAGTTGTTGGACAGTGGCAACAGAAGACTGGAAAAGTTGTGGAATGCTAAAAGAAAACAACTGGTGGAACATCTCGCAATTAGGTTAACTGGCAACAGGTTAGTAACATGATTGGTTATGAGGAGGAGTTCACCACTTTGTGACGGACTATGCTTGCAAACAGTGCAAAACGTTAATAATTCTTCTCAGCATGAAATTGTGAAGAATTAAGGGATTTCATTGTTCACTGTACATAATGTCATTAACAGATTCAGAGAATCTGTAGAAATGTCTGTAAGCAAGCAACAAGGCTGAAACCCAATATTGGATGGGTGTGATTTTTAGGCCCTCAGATGGGACTGTGTTGCAAACAGACACGATTCTGTAGTGGACATCGCTGTGACCATGTCTGTGAACACAGTTGATCACTGCATCCACAAATGCAAGCTGAAACTCTGCGATGCAAAGAGGAACCCATATATAAACCCAATCCAGAAATGTTGCAGCCATCTCAAGGTCATTTAAGATGGACTGAGGCAAAGTGGAAAACTGTCAAATTCTAAATGAGGATATAAATTCTAAAAATAATGAAATTTCTCAGTTTCAACATTTGATATGTTTAATGAAATATGGGGTTTCAGTGTTTTGCAAATCATCATATTCTGTTTTACATGTTTTACATTTTACAGAGTATCCTAACTTTTTTGGAAACAGGATTGTACTTCCCATTTTGATTATTGGAATTCATTACTATCAGGCTGCCCCAATGAGTTGCGAAAGACTTTCAAACTGAGTCAGAACACTGCTGCAGCTCCTCTCCTCTGGAACCATCTTCCAGTCTCGGTCTGGGGGGCAGACAACCTATCTGCCTTTAAGGGTAAACCTTCCTCTTCAATAAAGCTTATGGTTAGGGTTTACTCAGGCTTGCCTTGGACCAGCTAGCCAGTTATGATGCAACAGGATTAGAACGCTGAGGGACTTCCCATGATACTTTCTAATCTCAAAGGCTCCCGTGGCTGCACCTGGTTGTGGATCACGGTTGCACCTATTGCTGTGACCCTGCTAGACACCCACTGCAGCTGTTATTGTTATTAGTGGCATTCCTTTTATGATTATCTCCATATTATTTTATACACATTATCTATCTTTAGTGTACTAGCATACACTATCATGTATTAACACATACATACACATACCATGTACTACCATATACTATTATTGTCATTGCTGTGTATATCGCTGTCTCTTGCTCTCTCAACCCCAATGTTCGAGACAGATGGCTTCCCACCCACACTCTGTTTTCTACTTGAAGTTTCTTCTGAGTACATACATGAGGGAAGAGTATATTGCCATATCCAAGGATTATTAGAGTAAGTAAACTGCTGCATGGTTTCCCACAAGGATTTTTCACAACTTTCCATGAATTAATGAGAGTACTTTTCTAATATTACTTACTGCCTTACAGACAGAAGTGATTCATGGTAATTGAGTATTTCTTCAAACTGATTTGTTCTTAAAATCATGTGCTATTTCCTGACTTTTTTTAAAAAAAATGCATTAAACCCACGAATTCCATGAAATTACATTTCTAAAATATATTTACAGTCCCACTTGAAAAGCTTTGTTTCCACTGCAAGATTTGGACAAGCCTGAAAGCCAGGGCTTTGAACAAAATATTTAAATGCCCAGGGCAGATGACAGAAAGTCAGAGAAATGGAGAGGGGAAGAACAAGAAAACAAGAGGGACGGAGGCAGAAGCTAGAAGAAAGTGGTAGAAGTAGAGTGAGAAGTGTTTATATCACAGAGAAGCTGAGCAGTGAGAGGAATTTCTAGGCTCTGACTCAAACCCAGTGGGCCCCTCGGTCTCTAAAGTGTAGGGTTTTTTTCATTCACACTCAAATATTTCCTACATAGAAAGGGGGCAGCTGTGCAGCCGAAGTCGTCACTAGGCAAATTTTCTGCAGCCTTACTAACTTGTCAACATGCACCTTAGAAAGGTAATCAGTGAAGAAGCACAGAACACAGTCATCTACAACAAAGGAACAAATGCAGTAAAGATTGCAAAAGACTTGTAGCAACCTCCCTCCAAAATATGGCCTGATACCCTACAGTTAATCAGTATTAGAAAACCTCTTTGAATTCCCATCAATATAAGTTACTTTCCAAATCCTATATTATAATTCTGTTACGTCCTTGAAGGGGTCTGCAGCCTAAGACTGCTCTATCAGCTCTGCTCATAATGTTTAACTGGAAAGACAATGTTGTGATGATGAAGTTTATTACAATTTTGATAAAGCATTGAGTTGTGCCCTCCTTGAAGAAAGTTCAACTAATAAAATGCACAGTATCCTTTGGGACATTTCTTTAAATAAATGCTCAGACAGCACTGTAAAATCCACAGCCTGTGTGGTCTTTGACATAGTAGTAATAGCTTGCACAGCCAATAGCGGTCAGCTAGTAGTAGTCATGCTAGAAGATTAGCTCTCAAGCATTAGTGCTAGTTCACCAACCCCATGGTAAAAACTTTGGGAAATGGTCTGCAGTAATGGAGCATGAATGCTGATTGTCGTTAATAAGATAGCACATTCAAAATCCTCAGAATGTTCCTCTGAAACTCTATCCTTACTTTGGCAGCCTTGAGATGAAGAAGGGCAGCTCCTTTAATTTGAACTTTAAAAAGCTGAATAGAGAATTTCTTCCCTTAAACAGTCATCAACGGTGTGTTGGAGGTCATGTGCCACGGTCTTACCTACTTAAAATTCCACAAAAGTTAGATCACCAGATGCCACACACAGGCTGGGTCAGCATGGAGAAATGTCCCTGATGTTACAGCTTTAATGTCATTCACATGGCTAAAAGATGAATGTACTGAAAATGTGTGGTTATTCAAAAAATATATTGTCCTGCTCACACACACGGTTTGTCTCACATTGTGGGCATGATGTGTGTCTCTGTTTCCAAGAAAGAAGAAATAAGTGCAAAAGAGAAAACTCAACATAATATAACATTGTTATATAGCATAATTTGTTATAAACAGCAAGAACAGTAAATCAACTCATTTTGCTGACTTATAGAGCACTGAAAGAAAAGAAAATGCATTCCCTATTATCACACAACTTCTGTCACTTGGTGTGTAAAATAAATTTAGACGAGTAAAACCTCTTTTGGTCACTAAATGTAACAAATTCCCCCTCTTACTCTAGTCTTAATACTGGGCTTTGTTTTTGATTTCTTTTGTAATACTTTTGGTGTTCATAATAATCAATCACTCTGCATATGCTGATTGTTCGAACTGTTTTCATTTTTTTAATCTATAATGATACTAATTTTATGTGTGCAATTTTCAAATAAACAAAGACATAGATTTTCTTTCTCTCCAAATCAGAGATTTTTTTCCACCGGTTAAAGGTCACCTGATGTAGTAACCTGGAATGTTGCATTAACAGGAAAATGTTGCAGTGCTTACAGACCAAATCATTGTTAATCAGCCTGTTCAATAAAATCATGTTACTGTGAACTGTGTAAACATAGTGATAGAAATCTCAAATTAAGCATAATAAGCAAGCACATGAATATTGAAACTAAAACTTTGTATCTGCAACTCCAGTCATAGAACAACCTAAATGCTTTTCCACGCCTGAGGACCCCTTGGAACCACTTAAAGGACCCCTAGTGTGGCCTCACACGGGAGAATCCAAACTTGAAGCTGAAAAAGCAGCCAACAGAAGCCCTTCTGATAAAACAGGCAGGGATACAGTTGAGGATACACCGACGTACACTTCATATATCCAAGCTTCAGTGTTTGCAGAAAATATCCAAGTCACTTGAAGTCATTAATTCAGAGTACAAATCACGAACTGACCTGAGAACTGTATACACCACATTGAAAAAATCACTTTCTGTAACAACTTTGTCTTCTGGTTGCCTTCAGGGTACAAAAGAAAAATGACTAGGTCATTACCACTAGAACAAAGAGTTTTCTCTAACGCATCTGTTTATTATTCTCCAAAGTTTTTACTATCGGAATAAGCATAACTTTCGAAGTATCAACGCAGTTTTACCTTTATATGGAGCTTCTTCCGTTTACTTTCCCAGTCCTTCAACTCACTGGAATACCACTGCCTTTAATTTTGTCCGTTCGATCGGGACTGAAGCGGCTCCTCTGGCTGGAAAATGTCCCGCTACAATAATGGTACTCGCTGCTGCCGGTTTATTGTAAGTCTCATCGCGGGATTTAATCCTCTCTCCAAGAACTGGAACTTGGTCGCAATAAGTTGTCGTCCTGTCCCGTAAATGTCATGTTTAACCGAAAAAAGAAGTGGAAGGAAGTTCCCTCCTGCCCAGTCTGCAGTATGAGAGGAATGTCCAGCCTCCCCAGTCCTCATGCTCCGGCTCCTCCAGCGAATGGAAACTAGAGGAAAAGGGTTTTTTTTCTGAGCAGGGAAATCCCTCCTCCTCCCTTCTTGACTGTTTTTTAATCGAATAAATCTAACTAAAACAGATCAGCCCACAGAAGCAACAAATACAAGACTAAACAAAAGTTTACGTATAAGCATGAAGTAAAGCACAAAATAATTTCCTAAATTTGGACTAAAATAATGTGTACTATGGTCAATTTTCGGCATATTCACAGCACAAAAAGACTACTTTTCGATGCTAGCTTTTAATATGTTTTAAAGAGATCTTTGAAAGAGTGAGAGAGATCTGACACTTTTGATATTAGATCCCGTTTTTCAGACAACTCTGTCGGCTTTGAGGTCCATCTCATGAACTCAGAAAACGACTAAAATAAAAAACGAATAAGAAGGAGGGGAAAAAAAAAAGACAAGGGGGCTTTGTGAATTTGAGCAGACTTTCGGTCCCTCTGCTGCATTTAGGGGCTGTCGGAAATGTCGCCATTTCGAGTAACGGTGCACATGCGAAATGATCTAAAAGTTGATCTAGTTCTGTACACTATATGATCAGAAGTATGTGGACAATAGGAAGTTCCCTTGAGTTAAGGGGAATCTTAATGCTACAGCACATAAAAAACACACAAACGGGAGGTTGTTTTGACTATATTAGAGATGTTGGGTTCAGAACCAGCCACTGCCATATTGCTGTTAAGACTAATATAGAGTTAAATACATTCATATCAGTGTACAATCTTTTCTCATGACATGATGTCAAAAGATCAAGTAACAGAGAACCCCAGTCAGGGAAAGCATGTCAAAATTCGGAGCTCAGAAGCACTTCCACTTTAGTCAGCAGCCTATATGGAGATGTTTTCCGGTTTCTCCATCCCCACAAAGTTAAAAAAGGAAGACAGTGTGAGTCACTGTAAACTGTTTGTGTCATTGGGAAAGAAGCAGAACGAGTCTTCAATTCACTCACACTGAAACCAACTCAAATTAATGGTACCATCTAATATTTCTAATATTAGATGTGGGGTACCAAACTTGGTACCCCACAGAAATATTAAACATTAATTTGCACATTGTCATCAGCACTCATAGTGGACGACTGAGTCCTTGAAGGCCTCTGTGAAAGGATTATGAGCTGGCAGAAGACTGCCTTTGCCGCTCCAGAGAAATCTATCCCTCATCAGCTGGCTCCGAAAAGACACAGCATATGTGTGGGATACACCAAAATATCAGGCTTTTACTTCAGTATTTGTATGTTAGCCAAGGGTAACATTTAGATCCCTGGTCATTTGTGGCATGATAGAGATTAGTTTGTGCAGTGTGCCTTTATTGGTTGCATTTCAATTTGGACAGCAATTTCTGTGGAGCATTCAAAAGCATGGTTTGGGTATTAGCAGCTGTAAAATTAGCATACTGGCTCCTGATGCAGAAGAATCCTTTGTGTCCACTTGTGTTCCCTGTAACTGGACACTGCTTGTGCCTTCTGGATATGTGTGAGGTTTATTAGCATTTTGTTACAAACATAACCAGCATTATGGCACCCTTGACCAATATGGTGTGGAAAAGGTATTAAGTGGGTATGGCCTGATGTGTGTCAGGAGGCCAAGGGAATGAGTTTAACATTGGAGGGACACATATTGGAAACTTGACAGATCTGTAAATAGTTTGAGCAGAAATGTCAAAAATTAACTACACTGCAAAATATTCACAATATGCTATGCAATCTTTTACTTACTTTCCTCTTTTTTCAAAATGTTTCTTGGAAAAATAGTGTTGTGCACACCAATATTCGAATAATGTATGTATATGTTTTATGATCTTTAGTCTTAAGTCGAGTCTTTCATCAAAGCATAATGATCATGTTATTTCAGGGCTGAACACTTACTTTATCAGGTGGCAGCACTAGTACTAGCAGGCTAGATATGTCAGTAGCACAAAGACGAATTTAGTAGCACACACAGGTGCATGGTGTAACATGGTTTATTGATCAAAATCCATTTGATATTGGTCAAAAATGCATGTACTTAGGTTGACTTTAAGTAACAAATTTCGGACATGAAAAAAACACAAATAACGTGAAAAACAAATTATTAACTTTTTAACTTTTTAAAACAAAAATGTGTCTCCTCGGCACATAATTTTTGGTTGGGACAATATTAGAGGGGACATCCCCCCCTCCCCCAATCCCCTTCTCCTACACCGATGCAGGAGGCCTTAGTTTAGATCAAAGACATTTTGTCCAGCACCCCAGGAGTGAAACCTCCAGATTGTAGCTCACCCATTTGTTCTGGTGAGCTAAAATCTTCAGAGCCTGTGTTGCAGCTGTATAGTACTGAGGTCAAGCACATGCTGGAATAAACAAGGTGGTAGCCAATACCCTATCCAGAGGCTGAGATTCCAGGTTACGGTCAATTTGAGGATTGTGGTAAAAGTTGCTCAAAACCCTAATCAGGAGATGGTCTTGAGAAAATTCTTTTGCATCTGAGTCTACCTTACTTTAGATATACAGTACCATGTTAATGTTGATGATGGTTTTCGCTTTGCATGGTAGTGTTTTAAATTGCATTTGTAGATGCAGGGACAAATATTTGCTGACAACAGTTTTCCGAAGCGTTCCCAAGCCCATGCAGTAATATTTTTACTATGATAATGCTGGTTTATAATGCAGTGTTGATCAAAGGTAATGGGCATTCGGTGCTGTTTTTTGGCCCCTTGCCCCTTATGTGCATCTACAGATCTTATAAATCTTTATTGACATAGGTTGTAGGATGGTGAAATCTCTAAATTCCTTGCAATTGTGTGTTGAGAATTTTTATTCTCAAACTGCTGGACTATTTACCCTTGCAGATTGTCACAAAGTGGCAAACTTTACACCATCCTTGCTTGTGCCAGACAAGAGCCTGGGGGGATCATGTTATTGGTCATGTGTGCGTGTCATCTGTCTGCGCGGCTGCCCGCAGCTAACCTACTACTACTACATACTACTGGAATCATCAGCCTAATAGTTTTTGTACACATTTCTGACTATATGCTAATGGCCCCATTGTATTTGCAGTAACTGACAGTTTTTTAAAAAAAGAAGACATTTTTGACTGCTCTGTTTTACAGTATACCACCATTGACTGCTGACTCAGCAGCAAGTGAGCAACAACTGTTTCAATATGGACAGTCTGTTAAAGGGCCATTATAACCTTTCCCCCACCATCCCGCAGCATTGAAAGACTTTTATCTGCAACAATCCTGTTCCAGACATGCCTGATCATCCATGATCATCCATGTTGATTCGAACTGCCTGAAGAACTTTTGTCTTTTGAAAGAAAACTAATTGGCATTTTGGATTACGACATAATCAACCTCCATCCATCCATCTTCTTGTGCTTAACCAGAGCCGGGTCGCAGGGGCAGCAGTCTAAGCAGGGATGCCCAGACTTCCCTCTCCCCAGACACATCCTCCAGCTCTTCCAGGGGGACCCCGAGGCATTCCCAGTCCGCCCGAGCGACATAGTCCCTCCAGCGTGTCCTGGGTCTCTTCGCGGTGGGGCATGCCCAGAACGCCCTCCCAGGAAGGCGTCCAGGAGGCATTCGATATAGATGCCCGAGCCACCTCAGCTGGCTCCTCTCGAGTGACAGAGCTCCTCGCCCTATCTCTAAGGGAGCGCCCCACCACCTTGTGGAGGAAACCCATTTCAGCCGCTTCTTTTCGAGATCTTGTTCTTTTGGTCCTGACCCAAAGTTCATGACCATAGGTGAGGGTAGGAATGTAGATTGACTGGTAAATCGAGAGCTTTGCCTTTCTGCTCACCTCCTTCTTCACCACAACAGACTGGTACAACTACCGCGTTACTGCTGCCGCCGCACCAATCCACCTGTCAATCTCACACTCCATCCTTCCCTCACTCCTCCACTTGAGACAGGAGCTCTCCTCCAACCCAGAGGGGGCAAGCCACCTTTTTCCGGTTGAGAACCATGGCCTCGGACTTGGAGGTGCTGATTCTCACCCAGCCGCTTTGCACTCGGCTGCAAACCACCCCAACACATGCTGAAGGTCCTGGTTCAAAGGAGCCAACAGGACAACATCATCCACAAAAAGCAGAGATGAGATCCTGTGGTCCCCGAACCCGACTCCCTCCGGCCCTTGGCTGTGCCTAGAAATTCTGTTCATAAAAATAATGAACAGAAAGGGTGAATGCAGGCTCGTAATGTAAAGCGCTTTTAGTGGTTGAAAGACTAGAAAAGCGCTATATAAATACAGTCCATTTACCATTTACAGTCCATTCACCCAGTCACACATGGTCGTGAGGCCACCTGTTCATTACAAGCATTAACATGCTCACACACCGATGCACAGCATCTGGAGCAACTTGGGGTTCAGTATCTTGGCCAAGGATACTTCGGCATGTAGACTGCCGAGGCCAGGGATCGAACCACTGACCTTCTCATAAGAACTTTTTAGACTACTTGCACATATATTATGAACTGCTTTTACTCTGTAATATTTGTGTAATTTAATGTCAGAATCTTGTTTTAAAGAACAAGAAAAACCTTCTTCCTCGAACTTTAATATGAGATAAAACCCATTTCGTCCATGAGTAGTACATGGGCCTAATATTTCTGGAAGAAGTACTTCTAAGAGTACTTGCACCAATACTATGAACTACTTTTATTATGGTATTATTAATCCCATGCTAGAATCTATAGATATGAACTGCGTCTACTGTTTTGGATTTTAGTAATCAGGTGTCAAAGTCGCCTCACAAGAATAAGTCTTTTTGTCTAAAGTTGATGTGTGATAACATCTATTTCTTGCATAAGGAGCATATGAGCCTAACAGTTATTGAATAAGTAATTCTTGGACTACTTACACAAATACTACGGACAACTTTACGGTGCAATTTTCATGTAATCTAATGTTCATGTCCCTTTCAGAGAACAAGAGTAAGCATTTTCCCCTAAGTCTGATGTGGGATAAAATGCAGTTCATCCATTAGTAATGCACAAGTCTAATATTTATTGAATAATTACTTGCACTGGACAGTTTTTGTGTAATCACAAAAACTGTAATGTCAAATTCCCTTCTAGAGAACAAGACTAAGCCTTTCCCTTATCTCTGATGGGGTGTAAAACCTATTTCTTCTATAAGTAGTTCATGAGCCCAGTATTTTTGGACGTAGCACTTCTTAGACTATTTATTACTTTTGTGTAGTTTTTTAGTAATCCACTGTCAGAATCCCTTAATGAGGACAAAAATAAGCCCCTTGCCCTAGGCAAGTGCCCTAACCACTTGCACAAATGCAATGAGCTATTTTTACCACACTGTTTTCAAGAATGTATAGTCAAACTCCCTTCCAGAGAACAAAATTAAGCCATTTCATAGATATTTGATGTGGAAGAAAAAAACATTTCTTCCATAAATAGTTCATGAGCCAAATAGTTTTGGACATAGTGCTTCTTACACTATTTTCACAAATCCTATAAACTACTGTTATACTGTGCAGTTTTTAGTAATCCAGTGTCAACTGCAGATTACACATAGAGGTGGAGGACAAGGCGCAGAAGACAGCCGTTGTGATGTGGCAATCCCAGCTGACAGTAACAGTCAGAATGAATAAGCATGATTAAGAAGTACCAGGGACTGAAGGAGCAACTGAAACACACATGGAAAGAGAGGCTCCAAAGCAGTCCCAGTTGTTATAGGAGGTTGTGGGGCTGCAACCCCAAACTGGAAGAGTGGCTCAAACAGATTCAAGGAACAGCCTTCAAGGTCTCTGTCCAGAAGAGAGCGGTCCCAGGACCATCTGAAATATTGCGAAGAACTATCAAACTGCCAGATCTCCAGCACAGGACCTGAACTTGACGGGAAAAAAAGACACAGACCCAGTCCTGTGTGTGGTAGGTAGATGTTTATAATCATTATATACAGTCTATTGCATTCACATTTGGACATTTGGAAGTGGACAAAATGAAAACGTAGCCTGTTAGTCCTCTCATTAAAGGGGGTCTTCAGCTTGAACGTCACTTCCTCCATGTTGGGTCCTTATTGGTAAACTCTGAACGCTTAGTTCCTACTGGTAGGCCCGGTAGAGAAAATGGCTGTGATATTCACAAAACCATACCCGGTTCATCAATTTACCTGTATGTGTGTAACTGTTTGCCATGAGTGCTCCTGCTAAATCCTCCAGGCAAAGTGTACTGCTTCACAGCAGTATTTACCACAAGCTGTTAATGTTTTTGTGTTAAATATTGGCCAGTTTGTTATGAATTACTCACTTGTTTTGACAAAGTAAAATACAGCCATTTTAACTTAACCTGCAAGGGTTAGATTTTGTAAATTCAATTGTACTGAATATTATTAAAGGTTTGAAGGTTGCTCAACATCAAAACCCTATTTGTCTTGATCAGGGTTTCAGTCTATTAACAAACACTAACATTGCTTTACCAATCCACATGTCATTACACTGAAAAAGTGATTTAAGAAACACCGGACGTACTTTCCAAAATTCATTGTTTATTGACATTAATTGTAATGTGTCAACAGACATTGTGCATGTTGGTAGAGAGGAAAAAAGAGGTCTGTTCTCTTTTATCACTCATACAGCCGTATTATGAGTAGTTGACCCGGCAACTTGCCAGTTATGCTACAATTAGGCTGCTGGGGGCTTCCAATGACACATCAAGCTCCTCTTCTCTCCCTCTCCATCTGTATATACTCATGTCCTACCAAGGCTTGCTAATAACTGAGCTTCTTCCATGGAGTCTCTGTGCTTTGGAATGTGGACTATAGCTACATTTCCTGCCATGGCCCCTGATCCACTGCAACTGCTATTACCATTGGTAACTCCATTATTGTTAGATCCATAGTGTTGTATTATGTAGCAACATATACTATCTGTTACTAATATGTACATATATCACATACATAAATGTATTATATATGTAGATACTTTGCTATTGTCATAGGTACCAGCTGGCACCAAGCAAACAAATAATATGTTATGCAAACAGGAGAAATAAATGACACAGGGAAACATTAATTCTGTTCATTTAGCCTCGCTCAGCAGATTAAGGAAATCAGTCACAGTAAAGTGACCCTCCTGCCGTAAAGACGTCATGAGTAAAGTAAAGCATCACACTGCCCCCTGCTGGCTATAGATATTAATGTACATGGTGCAAAACAGATTGGAAATTATCATGAAATAAGGGTTGAAATGCACTTAATGTACATATTGTGAAAACTTGTATTATACATGAAAATACAATACATTAACACAAACGTGACCACACATTGGTGGGCATCACACTATATATACTACATATACTGTAGTTAAAAGTCTACTATTAGAGCTGGAATTTTTGGGTCTCTGTAGATAAAGAGTTTGGTCTGTAAAAAAAATTGAATTGAATTGATGCACATGCTGTTCAAATTCTACACAACTTCTTATACAGACTAATGTGAGTTAATTTGTTTTTATACTTCAACAAGAACTCACAAACAACACAACAGGAACAAAAGACACTCAACAGGGAACTCTGTGCATGCAAAAACAAAAACGAAGAAGCCAGTTTCTGTGGACTAGCTATCTTGTGCTCTTTCAATTAAATTAAGGTTTAGGTTTCACTTTTGACTCTAAAATGTCTGAAATTAGCCAACTCCCTAGGGTCGGCCATAAACAGTGATAATGATCAATTGAAATAGTATGATACACTTTCATTTCTTGCTCTGTTTAAGAAATGGTGAACTATCCAAATTCATGGTTTTCTCCAGTAGTCCTGAAAATGATTGCAGTCATGAATAGTTAAAATATGACAACTTTAGATTACAGCAGGACTGCCAACGTCGATTAACTCACAATTATCTTAATAATTAGCCTGTGAAAATTTCATAATGTCTCTTTATGATGAATGGACACTATCCAGATGTTAGCTGCCCGTCTCTTCCAAAACCTACATTACCTTTTCTATATTGAAGTGCAGGTACCACCAGAATTTTATTTTATTTTAATTCATTTCCCCTCCTATATTATTCAACTTGCTATGTACACTGCAATAAATTATTAAAGCAATTAAGGTATGTTTTATTGCTAAATGCCTTTGCATTGGGACACTAATTAACTTCTGCATTAAGTGAATACACAAGTCTTCAGCAGCAGCACTCTACAGGAGTGGTTGACCAGGAGAACCTACATGAAACAGAAACATTCACAGCTGCTCTTCCATCATCAAATCAATTATTAGTTCAACTGAAACTAATAATTTTTTTTTTTTTTTTTTTTTGCAAAGGAAAACTGTTAAAGACTGCAATAGACATTCTGTCCTGTATCTAAAGCTTATGGGACAAGGCACATGTGCCACTTGCCAAAGAACTTATCCACAATGGGTTTTCTGTGTAGATCCAGGGAGGAGAGGGCAGATAGGTGAGGTGAATCAGTAGGTTTTCCGGTGGTGGACTGGAGCTGGCAGTTTTTTTTATTCTGTGGCTGGAAGAGACTGGTTTAACTTAAGAGACCTGGAAAGTAGGATGAAACCTCATGGACTTGATGAGTGTTAATCTTACTGCTGACAAAGTAGTGATGTGTTCAATTGGGGAAAGACCAATAAAGTGAGAAGAAAGTTTCTTGGATTAATTTCTGACGGGAATACTACAAGTAGATAACCACACTTCTGGAACTGGTGTGTAGACAGGTGCCTGGGTTCGGTGATGGGACTCAGTAGTTAGCTTTCACAGAGTGGACGAGATGGGGTTTGGCATCTTTCCACACTCTCTGACAGTGATGTAGGTGGGTCTGCACAGAAGGAACAGAGATCTGACTTTCCTGGGATGGAAACAGGGGATGTTGCTACCCTAGGGAGGCTTCGAAAGGTGAGAGACCTGTGGAAGAACTGGTTAGAGTATTGTGAGCATATTATGTTCAAGAGAAGTGGGGACTCCAGGGTCCGAGGTTAGTGGCAGTGACACAGCGTAGAGCTACTTTCAGATCTTTATTGGCTGGTTCTGTTTGACCATTGGGTTTAGGGTGAAAACCACTTGAAAGGCTTATTGTGGCACCCAAGGCTTGGCAGAAAGCCTTCCAGACCTTGGAAATAAACCAGGGGCAGACACAGTATCTGCTGGGGTTAAATACCATTTCACCTTCAACATTTTTCTTCTAATGTCAAGAACATTCTAAAATCAAGTCTACACACCCACACACCCTGAATAGATGTAAAGGTGAATATGACTGTTAGACACTATGTTAGCCAATGCCCATTAATGACATCAACGCTGACTGAGTGATCGAAACCAATTAGACTGCTGTATAGTACTCAAACACACATTTATATTAAGACATTGCGCTGACACCTAAGGTAAGGGAATATCTGATCAAAAGAATAAGTAAACAAAATTATGAACCTGAGCAGACATTTGATGTAAACTTTCAGTTTCTGACAGTTTTCAATACTTAGTTCAAAGAACACATTTTGGCCAGTACCAAAAAAGCAGCGAGGTTCAGTACCTAGCCCCAAAAACAGAACACAAAGGGTGAACATTCTCTAAAGACCATTTTACATGGACCATGTCAGGAATAAACAGCACACTTTTTGCAATTGCATTGCTTTCGTTACTGTACTTTTTATATTGATACATTTATAGTCAATTTCTGTTCGCCAATGTGGATGATACTTATGAGTTCAGGTGCTCGCCATGAGACAGCCACACTAATTACATCCGGTTTCATGTACGCTAGTTTATAGCCCTCGGCTCGCCCGGCTCGCTCGGCTTAGCATGTCAGATCATAACAGGCCATGTTGACTTTAAAGTATGTTCTTACATTTATTGCCTGTTTTTGTAACTGTATTGTTACAAGTTAAAATACGAAGAGTACGGTTACCTGTACCGCCACTGAGACTTTGCTAACTCCGTGACAGAAAATAGCATGCAGGGTTTTCACAATAAGAGCATCCGGTCTGTCCTCAGTAGGATCATGTAGAACAGGAAGTGTTGTGTCAACATTAGCGGTACATTAACACAGTGTTAATATGTTTACAAATCTCCATGTAATGAATGTTTGGGAATGCTGTGTTAGTGTAGAGGGAGATAATTTGAATTGTAGACATTTTATTATGCTTTTGTTTACATTTGTTAGAGTTTGGGATCGGTGCGGCGGCAGCAGTAATGCGGTCGTTGTACCGGTCCGTCGTGGTGAAGAAGGAGCTGAGCCGAAAGGCAAAGGTCTCGATTTACCGGTCAATCTACGTTCCTACCCTCACCTATGGTCATGAACTTTGGGTCATGACCGAAAGAACGAGATCTCGGATACAAGCGGCTGAAATGAGTTTCCTCCGCAGGGTGGCGGGGCGCTCCCTTAGAGATAGGTTGAGGAGCTCTGTCACTCGGGAGGAGCTCAGAGTAGAGCCGCTGCTCCTCCATGTCGAGAGGAGCCAGCTGAGGTGGGTCATGAATGTTTTGGAATTACATACAAAATTTTGCTTTATGTAAAAAGGGGCTTAAGAATGGCTCAGGGACAGAGAGACAGTTAAGACAGACAACTATGGCCTTAAAGGCAAGAAAAACAGTGTTTTGCATCACTTGTGGATTTAAACTGCAACAGTAAACAGCATTTGGACTGAAAATATATTGATGTGCCCACAGGCATCTGGTGGCACATCAACCTGGGTGGCACTGGTCTGGCCATTTCTCCAGAGCCTCTCCAGTGTGTTCCTTCAGGAAGCTCACCCTCCATACTCCAGGTCAGGTTGAACAGGAGAAAGTATTGGCCAAATCCAGCACACACTGTGACAGCACGCACACTGTTAACAGTCTCCAGCTGTTGATCCATCTCACATCACAAGACGAATGTGGCCCGTTCTGTCCAGCTCAACTAAAGAGAGGTGCTACAGGACCTTAAGGTTGACATCATTCACCTTCATCTTCAACTGTTTCATCTTCTGCACACTGAGGGGGCCACTGCAGAGGACAAGAGAAAACAGAAAGGCAGTGGCAGTTACACAAACTTTCTTCTGATGTCCATTCCAATAGAAGTAATTTAAATCAACTGATTTATCAGTATCCCATTTCATGTTGATAGTAATCTACACAGAACTTGACATTTTCAGTGGATCGCATTGTTTCTAAAATTGGTGTAGTGCTCATTTAAAACCTGCCTGTTCAGTCCTCTGGTATTGCTACTTGCATCTTTTTTGAGAACTGCTCATGCAAAAATTCTTGCACACTCACCACTGACTGCATAGGGTTGTTAAAACGTTAAGATTAAAACTCAAATTAGCTGATGCCTCATTTTTTTTATTGACTAATCTAACAATTCTTTTTTAAATTAGTCAATTACTCTAAAAATAAATTTACTTTGTCTCATGCATATTTAATTTTTTTATTCAATCATCATCTAATTTCCACATCACTGCTGTGCTATGATATCTATAATAGACTCTAACAGTTAAGATAATCACTGGTAAATGTATCTATGCAGAAGTGTGGGCCAAGGAAAATAATTTCAACAATTTACACACCGTAACAATAGTAGTTTTAGCCATTTTGTTCCGCATATATGGCTGTTAAAGTAAACAGAATAATTAAAAATGGTTGACACATTAGATGGTAGTGTAAAAGTTGAGGACACAGCCTCTTGTAGCATAACAAATTTTTCTAGGGTCAGATGATGCATAAAATCTCTAATCCATACATTGAGAGTCGGAGGACACCTTTCTTTCCATTTAAGCAGAATAAGTATCCTAGCCAGGAGCGGAGCAAAGGCTATCATGTTTTTGCTATATTGGTTGAGACAGAGATCCGGTAGTACTGTGCATAATATTGCTATTATAGCAAGAGGTTCTACGGATATTTCTAGTATGTCAGAAAATAATTTGAACATAGTTTTCCTAAAATCTGTTTTGGACAGAGCCAAAACATATGTGATATACTGGCTGGTGTTGTTCTGCAGCGATCACAGTTAGGGTCGATACTTGGTGTAAATTTAGACAATCTCGCTTTAGACCAATGCAGCCTATGTACAATCTTAAATTGTGTTACTTTATGTTTTAAACAAATTTAGAATGTGTGTGTGTGTGTGTGTGTAGATAGGATACACACAGATAGATAGGTGTTTTAATGTAACTAATCCATTCTTAGTCCAGGTATCAAAGGATCCATCTATAACAGAGGATTTAAACATACTGTTTCTTGTTATAGAATGATTAATTATTAATTGAAAAAGCTCATCTGAACTGTGTCCAGACCTTCAAAGAATGCCTAACCACTGGGTTTATAGAGTAACTGGGGTGGGAACTTGGAGCAATGCAAAGCATGTAAAGAGGCAGGTCCACATGACAAGTTCTCTAACTGTAACCATTTTGGGCTGCTATCATGTGATGGGTTAAGCCAATATAACATAACGCATATATTATCTGCCGAAGAATAGTATTAAAAGTTTGGTAATGATAATCCTCCATGCTCACAGTGTCACTGTAAAACACTCTTAGGTATTCATGGATTTTTCTTGTTCCAGATGAATGAGGATATCAGTTTGTCAATGAGCAGAAAGAAGGATTTTGTCAAAAAGATATATAAAAATTTCGGTAGCACATTCATTTTAATGGTGTTAATTCTACCTTCTAATGATAATGATAATAAGAGAATCTATAAGTGGTGGGAAATTAGCCTTATAAAGGTGCTTAAAATCATGCGCGATACAGATTCCGAAATATTGAAATTTATTTTTACTTATTTTAAAGGGTAATGAGTTAAACATGATCTGATTTGCAGCAGGGTTGATAGGCATAACTTAACTCTTGTGTGTGTTTATTTTGTAACCTGATATTTTCCCAAGCGTATCTAGAAAGGTAAGTGTTTGTGGCAGGCTGCTTAACGGGTCAGATAAGTATAAGAGCATATCATCTGTGTAGAGGGATACTTTATGTTCAGAATTCTTCTTTTAATTAAAATGTCACAATGTAGCGCAATTGCTAGTGGTTCGACTGCCACTTTTCGACTGTCCTTTTAAGGAATGAATGATATGACCGCTTGTCTCATTGTTTCTGGTAGTGAGCCGGAGATAAATGACTCCTCATAGACTGAGAGTAGGATAGGAGCAAGTTAAGTGTCAATGTTTTCAAAGAAATTCTAAATCTGTGGCAGTTTCCTCATTAATTATAGGAGTGTTAAGGCTGCTAAAAAGAATCAAGATTCATCATTACTGGATTCTAAAGTATAAAGCTTTGAATATTACGTATGAAAACACTGATTGATCTCTAAGGGGTCTGTAAGTTTAATGCCCATCTCGTTGTTTATTGCAACTATAGACTGATTTGCATTCTTTTCACGTAGTTGATGAGCCAGAATCTTAACGGTCTTTTCACCATATTCATACATATTATGTCTTGAATTATTTAAAAGATTTTCAGTATATCTTGTAGATAAGTGAATAAATTCAGTTTGAAGAGTCAATTGTTGCTTAAATAGATCAGGTGATGGAGAGTGGGCCAATATTCCATCGAGTCGTGGGATATCTTTGGCTAAGTTTTTAAGGCATTCATTTTTGGCTTTTCTGATTTGGGCACTATATGATATAATTTGTCCCTTAAGATAGGCTTTAATTGATTCCCAAATGACTGAGGAGGACATTCCTGGGGTTTGGTCACGTGCTAGATACTCATTTATCTCAGTTGAATGAATTTGACAAATCTTACATCAGAGAGGAGTAAAGTGTTGAGACACCATGGGCAGTAACTAGAGTGTGTAGTTAGCATGCATAGGGTCATCAACAATAGAGCATGATCTGATGTTACAATTGCCTGATATTCACATTCTCTAATTAGTGGAAGTAATTTGCTATCTATGCATGAATATGTTTTATGGACTGGTGAGTAGAAAGAGTAACTTCTATTTTTAGGGTTTCGGAAGTGCCATGTATCAGCCATTCCATATGTATTAAAAAACAGCTGGATTGCCTGCACTGTTTTCAATGGGGGCATAGCTTTGGCTGAGCTACGATCAAGGGAGGGTGGCAGCACACAATTCATATCTCCTGCTAGTATAAGGTGATGTGTATCTATTTTGGGTAGACGTGAAAAGGAACTGGTAAATAAATAAATATACTGTCATCCCAATTTGGTGCATAAACATTTGCCAGAATGACAGGGGTGTTGTTTAATGTTCCCACCACTATGATATAGCAACCAGCTGAATCTGCCTCAACCCCTGACATGATGAATGGGACACTCTTATTAATAAGGATTGCAGCTCCTCTAGATTTAGAGTGGAAATTGGAATAATAAGATTGACCCACCCATCCTCCTCCCAGTCTAGAATGATGAAAGGTGTTTAGGTCGGTTACTTGGAAGAATGCAATCCCTACATTAAGTTGATTCAAATCTGAAAGCACTTTTTAATGCTTTTTTATGGTTTAAGGATTTAGCGTTCCAACTCACAAAAGTGACCTGACTATCCAATTCAAGCTTCTGAACAGAGTCTATTGGACCCCCTCCAGGTTATACAGAGTCAAGTTAAAGCAAGACCCAGACTGCCTCTGGCATACTCACTTAGCCCAATTAGCTGCTTTGGAGGGCCTATCATATAGACTAATAGATAGAGTGGAATACTTCAATCTGAAATGGGAAGGATACCTACTGTCGCTGAGCACGTAATCATGTGAGCTGTTGGTATCTTTTGCCAAACACTGTACAGTATTTGCTTACTTTTTATATCCACATCTCAACATTGCTGTATTGTTGGCATTTACAACATGTATACATATATACCTGTTCTGTGTGAAAAACAAATAAATTGTGAATCATTAAAAAAAAACAAAAGTGACCTGACATCCACCTGATTTATTCATGTTCCCTTTTTAATGTGGCTTAACCATAAAGAGGGCATATATTCAGGGATATAGCAGTATATGATGGATTGATCAGTTGTATGTATACAAAGAAGAACCCCTCCACTGACACACTAACAGACAAAACAGAAAAGGAGAGAAACACAGAATAAAAGTTTGTTGTAATGGCTACCCATTCCCAGTCACCAAAAGGAACACGGTGATTACTAAACCCCTTGCAAAAGTATCCACACTTAGTGTTTGTGTGAGGAAACACTAGTCTAGCAGGTTGCTCTGCTGTTGCTTAAGATTAACAAAATATTTTTTAAAATAAAAAATGAAAACAAAAAACAAAACCAGTTGGTGCCCATTAAACTGTAACCTCACTAACCTGGCATTCCTATACATTTCTTGATCTTGATATACTCCTTTGTGCAATTATAAGACAGAAATGATCCATTATTTTAAATGGTTGATATGATAAATTAAATAACTGTGGTTATCAACAATAACAGGTTATTCTGGTTATACTTGTCTTTCCAAGATAATCATTAGCTTCTTTTGTTCTGATTTCAACATAACCAGTGTTCATGTATAGCATAATGTTCATTTACTCACCAATTGAAGGTCACGGAGAAAAAGAAAAAAAATAAATTTAAGTCACCTATATATATATATATATATATATATGGTGGGTTTTAAGTCCCTTCCATAACACAGTGAAAGCAGAACCGTCTTCAGAGAATGTTTGCTTTCATATAGGCCATAGCCTCAGCTGCGTCTTGAAACTGTCTCTCAATCCCGTTGTGTGTAATACGTAGCCGGGCTGGATGAAGGATTATATTTTTTTTTAATTTACATTTTTTTTGGAAGTTTTTAGAACTCATTCTTATTGTGAAGTACCCCACAAATTGGCAGGTTGTACTTTAAAAAAATAAGTTTAAAGATGATTATGTAGAGAACAAAAATGGCCTAAGCAAAGCTCAAAATGTTGTTTGTCTGTTTGCCTTAATGACAGCATTGCACACTATTGGCATTATCTTAACTGTCTTCATGAGATAGTCACCTTTAATGGTTTCCAAATAACAGACGTCAGATAGTGGAATTTGTTGCCTTCTTAATGCATTTGAGACCATCAGTTGTGTTGTGCCAAGGTAGCCTTTGTAAACAGTAAATAGCCCTTTCCTTATTATGGCAAGAACTGCTCAGCTAAGTGGAGAGAAACGACAGTCCATCACTTCTTTAACACATGAAGGTCAGTCAATCTGCAAAATTTCCAGAACTTTGAATGTATTGTCAAATGCAGTCACAAAAAACAGTGGACACTATGATGAAACTGGCCTTTAAGAGGACCACCCCTGGAAAGGAAGACCAAGAGTTTCCTCTGCTGCAGAGGATAAGTTCATTGCAGTTACCAGCATTAGAAATCACCAATTAACAGCACCTCAGTTTAGTCCACACAAATGCCTCACAGAGTTTAAGTAGTAGACACATCTCAACATCAACTGCTCGGAGGAGACTGTGTGAATCAGGATTTCAATGGCCGAATCCCTGCAAAGAAACCACTACTTAGGGAGATTAACAAGAAGAATGGAATTGCTTGGCACAAGAAAGACAAGGAATGGACATTATATCGGCGGAAATCTGTACTTTGGTTTGATTAATCCAAATTTCAGGTTTTGATTCCAACTGCTGTCTCTGTGAACTGCAGAGAAAGTGAACAGATGGTATCTGCATGTGTGGTTCCTTTGTGAAGCTCCATGGAGAAGGAGATGTGATGGTGCTGTGCTGGTGACACTGTTGGCAATTTATTCAAAATTCAATGCTCACTTAACCAGCAAGACTACCACAGTATGTTAGACAATACTAATTGTCACCAACAAAGCACACCGACATCATGATGCAGCATTCTGCAGCACCATGCTATTCCATCTAGTTTGTGCTTTGTGGGACCATTATTTATTTCTCATGTAAACAAGTTCCAAGGACTGCCTTTTTCCACCTTTGCAAAACTGCAAAAAGTCTGTCTCAAAATGATGCAGCAAAACTATACCATGCATTTATCACATACAGGTTGGATTATTGCAATTCCTTACTATAAAGGTGCCCCAATACACTAAAAATGCTGCTGCACGCATGTTCTGACAAAAACGAGCAAAGCAGCCTCCCTGCAAAATTTGGGACAGAATTTAAAATCCTTCCCCTTACCCACAAAGCCCTAAATCGTCAAGCACCAGCATATCTTAAAGAGTTCATAGAGCCCTATTACCCCACTACAACACTGCGTTCCCTGATCGCAGGCTTATTTGTGGTTCCTGAAGTCTCCAAAAGTACAATGGGAGCCAGAGTCTTCAGCTATCATTCTCTCCTGTGGAACCATCTTCCAGTCTCAGTCAGACACCCTCTCTACATTTCAGCGTAGGCTTAAAAGTTTCCTTTTTGATAAAGTTTAGTTAGGGCTGGCTCAAGCTTACCTTGACCAGCCCAGGAAATGACTGCCAGGGGACTTCCCACGATACAACAGGCTACTCTCTCCTTCTCTCCCTCTCCATCTGTACGCATCCATGTCCCATTTATGCAGTGCTTTGACCCCGGGGGACATGCTTTTTTGCCGTACTAGAATAAAGTGTAATTGCACATCCACTACAGTAGGTGGCAGTGGCACTCTCATTGTCAGCGTGTGGGCAGGGAGTATTAGCTCTATTGTGTATGTTTTTTTTTTTTGTTTTTTTTTGCACGGTCATGGCACAACCAGCACAGAGCGGGAGATATGAAGTGCAGTGAACAAACCCTCAAGAGACAGCAAGGAAAAATATTTAACAGGGATGAAAACAAAGGTGAAGAGAGACGGAGATAGTGAAACAAACAAAAGTCACCTGAAAGCTAAGAAGAGAAATATGACGAAGCATATGTAGCGCTTTGGCTTCACTGTGACTACGGTGGGAGACGAGGAAAGACCGGTGTGTTTACTGTGTCTAAAAAAGCCAAATAAATTAAGGCGTCACTTAATGACATTACACCGTAACTACGCTAATAAACCACTTGAGTTTTTTATACTATTCATAGTTGCGGTGGAGAGTGAGGGGGGGGTGGATGTTTTCTTCTTCCTCTTTGTCTCTACCTCTTGCTCTCTCTCTCTTCCTTGCTCTAAACAACTAGTTCGAGGCAGATGGCTGCCTACCCAGAGGCTTGTTCTGTTCGAGGTTTCTGCCTGATAAAAGGAAGCTTTTCTTTGCCACTGTCACTGAGTGCTTGCTCATGGGGCAATTGTTCATAAAGAGTATGGTCTAGTGTGACCTGGGGCAACTTCAGTTGTGATTTGGCGCTATATAAATGAAAAGTAATTGATTTAATTGATTGACAAGGACCAAAAACACTGTTCCACAGAGTGAAGGAAATGCACCCAACAAGTGCTTAGCATATATGGGAAGTCCTTCAAGATTGAAAAAGCCCTCCTGGTGACTACCTCATGGAGCTGGTTAAGATAATGGCAATAAGTGCAAAGCTGTAATTAAAGCATAACATGGCTACTTTGAAGAATCTAAACAATTATACATAAATTGCTTTGTTGACACTTTTTTGCCTATGTAATTCCATTTGTTCTTTTCTAGTTTTGATGTCTTCAGTATTAATCTACAATGTACAAAACAATAAAAATAAAGAAAAGTTAGTGAATGAGAAAGTATGTTCAAACTTTTAACTTGTACTATACTGCCTCATATGTAGTTTGAATTAAGTAGCATTCTCAGATGACAGTGCACCATCTTTCAGGGTCAGAACAGGATCATTGTTGTGCTCTTTCAACTAAAATGGTATGATGATACAATTTTGGACTTAAATGTATCCAAAACTGAGGATTTAATTTGGGATTTTGAACACATGGGAAAAGAGTTCTCTAAAAACTTCCTTTTCATTCCTTTCACATAATCCATATATTGTTAATTCTTTTAATTTTGTTGTGTTTTTCTGTTTTATACCAGAAGAAAATTGAAAAACATACACAAAAAATAAAAACAATACAAATATATATAATACACAATATAACCATCAAATAAATTATGATGTAATATTGTGGATAAGATGATCCCCAAGCTGAAATTACAATATATTGTATGTTATATATAATATAAATTATATACAGTATATATTAATAATAATTCCACCTTTACCCACTGCAACATTGGAGTAATGCATATATTAATACATCAATAATTACAATTCAATGATATAATACACATGATTTTAAAATGAGCAATTCTGCATAATGACTACTTTTGCATTTTGTACTTTAAGTATATTTTGATGATCCATCCATTATCTATACACCGCTGAATCCTTTGCAGGGTCACGGGGGGGCTGGAGCCTATCCCTGCCGTGTCTCGGGCGAAGGCAAGGGACACCCTGGGCAGGTTGCCAGCCTACCACAGGGCTACACATATAGACAGACAACCAAGCATACCACTCATTCACACCAACGGACAATTTAGAAGATAATATTTTTATTTTTTCTAGCTTTTAAATGCCACTGATGCATTACAGACTATTTCTAGATTTTGGTATTGTTACTTTTACTTAAGTTCTACACCTGTTTCCAATCATCTCCTGCTGCTCACACACACTCACACATAGGCTGAGATGGAGAGAGACACACCTGACATCTCTTCACATTTAGCTCTCTACTAATGACCTAAGGTCATAACATCCCCCAAACAAAAAAACAAGCTTTCCCACAACAGAAAAGGTTGGTTTAAGACCTTGATAGTGCATCAGCCATTACGTTCTCTGACCCTTTCTTGTACCGGATCTCAATATTAAAGTCCTGAAGCAGCAGGGACCAATGCATCAGACACTGGTTGTTGTTCTGCATCTGAGACAAAAAGGTGAGAGGGTTGTGATCAGTATGTACAACTGTTGGTGCAGGACTGGCTCCCACATACACCTCAAAGTGTTGCAACGCTAGTAGCAGTGCTGAAGCCTCTTCAATGGTGCTGTAGTGCAGCTGGTGCTTGCTGAACTTACGAGAGAAATAACATTTCGGATGGTCGATGCCCCATTTATCCTCCTGTAGCAACACAGCCCCTGTGCCAAGAGCGCTGGCATCCACATCCAACTTAAACGGACGCTCGAAGTTTGGGGCAGCTAGGACAGGGGCAGAGCCTTGGCAGCCTGAAATTCCTCTGACCAGTAAAAGGAGGTTTTTGGACTCATCAGAGATGTCAATGGAGCAACGATATCCAAGAAGTTCTTACAAAACGCACGACAATATCTGGTCATCCCCAAAAAGCGACGGAGGTCACAGCGCGTTTGAGGAGCTGGAAAATCTACAATGGCCTGCACCTTGGCAGCCATGGGGAGGACAACTCCCTGTCCCACTTGTTTACCTAAATAGGTTGCCATAGCCTTCCCAAACTCGCATTTGGCCAAGTTCAGTGTGAGGGAAGCAGAATGCAGCCGATCAAAAATCTCAGTCAGCGTTCTCACATGTTCACTCCCCATAGATAAATAGGCCACAATATCATCCAGATATACCTCGTAATGTTCAACACCATTCAGAACGGTACTCATGAGCCGCTGAAAGGTGGCTGGTGCGTTTCTAAGGTCAAAGGGCATGGCTGTGTACTGAAGAAAGTGGTCGGGAGTCTCAGAGGCGTGCGGTGTTAACGTGACCTGCCGGTATACTTTAAGGAGATCTAGTTTCATTACATATTTCGCCGAGCCCACCCGATCAACAGTCATCCATACGAGGAAGGGGAAACAAGTCTGGTCTGGTAATTGCGTTAACCTTACGGAAGTCATTACAGAAGCGTGGGGTTTGATCAGGTTTTGGGACGATGAGAGAGAGAGTGAGCTCCAGGGGCTTTTACTGGGGATAGCAAAGCCATAATCAAGGAGATACTTTTCCTCTTTCTGCAATACAGCACGCTTTTCTGAGCTGTTATCAGCAGTTCCTTATGCTTCATTCTGGATTGGGCGTCTGCGAGTGATTCACGGACCAAATCACAGGCCTGATGCAGTGGCTCTCTAAAGGAGCTAACATGATCCAAAATGTTAACCTTCACGGTGGCCTTCTCTGACAGCCTTTTTTTTTTTCAACAACCTCAACGGACCGCGCACAGTGTGACCAAAAACTAACTCAGCTGGACTGAACCCAAAGGACTCCTGAACTTTTTCCCTCACCGCAAACAACAACAGTGGCAACCCTTCATCCCACTCACGATTTGAGTCAGTGCAGAACTTTCGCAGCATACTTTTTAGCGTTTGATGGAACCTTTCCAGTACACCTTGGCTCTC
This sequence comes from Chelmon rostratus, assembly GCF_017976325.1. Taxonomy (NCBI): domain Eukaryota; kingdom Metazoa; phylum Chordata; class Actinopteri; order Chaetodontiformes; family Chaetodontidae; genus Chelmon; species Chelmon rostratus. The sequence goes on from NC_055671.1 coordinate 244,391, forward strand.
TGGGTGGTAAGCGCTGGAGGTCTGATGCTGGACACCGAGCAGTGACATGACCTGGGAAAAGATTTTGGAAATAAAGTTATATCCCTGGTCACTCTGAATGTGTCTGGGGAGGCCAAATGTGGAGAAAAACTTAACGAAGGCTTTCACAATAGCAAGTGTTTTCAACGTGCGCAGGGGGACTGCCTCGGGATAGCGAGTTGCAGTACACATGACAGTGAGGATGTACTGGTTACCAGTTTTGGATTTTGGCAACGGGCCAACTCAGTCAACTATCACATGCTCAAATGGTTCACCAACAACGGGAATCGGTTTTAGTGGAGCAGCAGGGATCACCTGATTGGGTTTATCAGATACTTGACATGTATGGCAAGAACAGCAGAATGCAACTACATCTGACTTCAGTCCAGGCCAAAAAAAATACCGGAGTATACAGTTGTATGTTTTTGTGACTCCTAAATGACCAGACAAGATGTGATCATGGGCCAAACTAAGGACCTGAAGACGGAATGGCTGCGGCACTACAACTTGGATTACAGCATCAGGTTTTAAGCCAGATCTTGGAGACCAGCGGCGCATCAACACACCATCATCGACCAGGTAAGACACAGTATTTTCACCTGCTGAATTTTTCACAAGAGACCAACAAAATGATAATCAGCAGTTCCTTATCCGAAGAGAGGGTGAGAACAAAGTTCAATGGCCATAGATGCACTTTCTTTAGTCTCTAAAGATGGACTTGTTGGATCAAAGTTATTCATAAAAGAGTCACTAAGATCCACCAGATCTCCGACTTTGCGTGCCTGAGCACGGGTTACAGCACACACAGGGAACAGAGGGCCGGAGAGCGGCGCAACAGGATCAGAAACACACACATCAAGATTTTCTACTACCTCAGGAGAAGGAAAAACTTTTTCACCAGCAAAATCATTCCTGAGAATAAGGTCAGCGCCAGGAATCGGCAACTGAGGGCGCACAGTGATCTGGATTTTACCTGACAAAAATTTAGACGGTAACTGTACAACATGCAAGGGCGTGTGGATGGCACTCATTTTTACTCCCCACACCAAACATCTGCACCACAGTACGACCGATCAGAAAACTGTAGGACATCACAGCGCAACAGAGACTGCTTTGCACCAGTATCGCGTAAGATAGTAATGGGAACGGGTTTGTCCTCACCAACCAGACAGACAGAACCCTGTGAAACAAATGGCCTGACATCTGCATCAATTTGGATGTGTTCAGTTGAGTTCAGTGAATTTGTTGGGAATGGTGTTTTACCATCTTTGGACTGCTCTTTCCTTTTACGAGTAGGACAGTTTGCGACGTGTGTCCAAGCTCATGGCAGTAAAAACACTCTTGTGAACTGGTGGCAACAGTGGGGTTACAACTGAAGCTTTTTGGGGATCGGTTCTTTCTCTCACTTGGAACTGGTTCGCGGGAACTTTAATGTGTTAAAATAAATTAATCAGCCAGAACTGCTGCAGTAGTTAGGTACCTTTTTTCATTGAGGTACATTGCATACAAAAAGCTGATTTTTTTAACTCCTCCATCAATATGAGCTCACGCAAATTATCCAAGGTTGCCACTTTACTGGCCTGGCACCATTTGTCAAAGAGAGCACCTTTCTCCCTCGCAAACTCTACATATGTCCGGTTGGCTGTTTTTTCACATTTTCTAAATTTCTGCCTATATGCTTCTGGCACTAGTTCATAGGCACGAAGGACAGTGGCTTTCACAAAATCATAATCGAGACTATCCTCAATTGACAATGAAGTACACACTTCTTGGGCTTTCCCAAAAAACTTGCATTGCAACAGAAAAGGCCACACCCTCTTTAGCCACTATAAAGTAGCAGCAATGCGCTCAAATGCATTGAAATATGAATCAACTTCAGATTCTCTAAAAGGTGTAACAAGTGCAATGTGCTTATTCATGTCAAAACTGTCATGAGGCCTTGGGAAGGGTGACTGTGAGGGTTGAGGACTGGCAGCTACAGCTGTCGCCCGCTCTACCTCCAGGGCTCTCACCCTTAAACGCATGGCTTTCACCTCCAACTCACAGTGTCTCAACTCTACCTCCCTGATACCCAGAGTTAGCTTCAGCTCCTCTGGAGTAGTAGTAGTTTGAGCTGGGAGGTCTGGGAGTGTGGGGGGAATACCAGCTGTATCACCCTCTTCAGCTGGCTCAGCAAACAAACCCCTTGCACTAAGCTTTTCACACAGGAGTTCTTTAATTTCACTTTTCCTTGCATTTAGTGGCACATGCACATTAAAAAACTTTGCAATTAACACTAAGTCAACCTTTCTACATCTGTTTAATTTTTCTAAAGTTGGCTCAATTGTATAATCTTCCAACTTGACCTCCATTTGCCACCCCTTCAAGAAAAAACTGCCAGCCAGACAAGCAGAGAATACGCCGCACAAATTTTTAACTCACCCGGAACGACGGCACGATCAAAAGAATGGATGAGCCCCCAATTTTCGTTACGGCCAAGCCTAGGGAATCCTGGCCATGCTTCACTCTTTCCACTCCCAAGTGAGGCCAGCCAACTCAAATGGTCAATTTTAAACAAAAGTTTATTTAACAAGCAGAGCAGAGCCCTAAAACAACAAAAAGACCAAACAAAAGGACAGGTTTCTAACCTTTTTTCCAAACCAAACAGGCAAAAAAAAAACTAGAAAGGAAACACAAATGCATGCTCATGTTTTAAGTTCTTAAGTACCATGTGGCACGAACACACACACATGATCTGTGGGGAGCTGCTTTTGCCGGTTTAAAAAGGCTGCTCTGTCTTCTGGGCCAATCCAGTAGCTGCAATTTCCTCCCCATCCACCAATCCATGGACTCCACCTGTTTCCAATCATGTCCTGCTGCTCACACACACACACACACACATAGGCTGAGGTGGAGAGAGACACACCTGTCATCTCGACACATTTTGCTCTCTACTAATAACCTAAGGTCATAACAGCATGGGCAAGAATGGGAAAACATTCCATTCCAAGTTCAGATGTCATCGTGGAGCCGGGTGAAGCAACTGTGAACCAAACTGACAGAAGTGTTGTATGTGATGCTGGCGGTCTGTGGCTGTGGATGCCCTAGAACAGGGGTCACCAACCTTTTTGAAACCGAGAGCTACTTCCTGATTAATGCGAAGGGCTACCAGTTTAAAACACACTTCTGAAATAACCATTTTGCTCAATTTACCTTTAACTATATGTTATTATAAATAATTAACGATATTTGACTTGTTTCCACCATATATGATCTCCATCAAACGCTACGTTTTGCTCATGCACACAATACTGACCTTTGAACTATACTCAGAGTTCGGTCAAAGTTCATTTATATTAAACATTTTTAACGTTTTTTTTATATATATATATTGTCATTTCCAGTTTACATGTAAGCGCGATTTAACAAGAATAGCAGCTGAAAAAAAATAACTGGTGAGTGGCGTTATTTGAGCTATTTTTAGAACAGGCAGGCGGGCGACTCATGTGGTCCTTAGGGGCGACCTGGTGCCCATGGGCACCGTGTTGGTGATCCCTGCCCTAGAACATTAAAAGCAAAAGCAAGAGGCGGTATAAACTTCAGCCCATTCGGCCACAATTTATACATCTACTGGGTGGCATCCGGACAACAATTATGACAGGTACAATGCATTTCACATATAGTGATTTTATTTCCATATTTATTGATTCTACAAGAAGCACACTTGGCTGTGTTGGCCGCATCAAACAGGCAACTTTACTGTTACATCTGGAATTAGTATATAAATAAATATAAAATATATTTTTTATTTATTATAAATTGTATTTTTATTTCACTATTTTTTCTTATATTGTTATTTTGTATTTTGTATTGTATTTTTGCCTCCTTACTTGAAAGTTGTTCATTACTTGGAATTTGTTCTTGTATCCATCCATCCATCCATCCATCCATCCATCCATCCATCCATCCATCCATTAGGTAGCTAGCTAATCATATGCCACTGAAGTAATGAAAAGCATTGGCCTGCAATTAGGAGCACAGCTGACAGCAGCAACCTCAGCTTTTCTCCTCTTCCTCTGCTTTGCCATGTTTGTCCTGACTGCGTCCTGGGGAGAGCATCTGATTGGTAAACGCTCAGGAACATGTCGTGGGAGACGTCACACTCAGCGTGCCATCTCAGACGCTGCACAACAGGTCGTTTAGCATGTCCCACTACACAGATATAGATGCCTGACTGTCAGCCATGATGCTGGTAATTCATTGGCCACGACAAAATCATCTCAAAATCAGGCTACATTCACGAGTCTGACCCCAGCATAACAGCCCTGCAATAATCCTCCCTTCAAGAACATTTTTGTTGCTCTGTTCTGTTATTCTTTTTTTTTATTTACTGTGATCATCCACATTTATGCTGCTGATCTTATTATCCATAACTCACGATTTGAGCTAGCTAGCTACCATTCATTGCAATGAGGTGTGCTGATATGGTAACTTTAACAACAAATGGATTCATCAAAGATGAACTTGGTATGCCAACCAAACGACAATAATGGGAGGTAAATGTGGGACAGCTGACATCACGTTATAGTGGCTTGTGAAGAGTTGCTCACATTAGCTAACTGTTACTGAAACATAAAATGCCACAACTGACTAGATTCATGAGAGGACAGCTAATGTTTTAAAATGTCAAAAATGCAGTCATTTCATCAACTTACCAGCAAGCATGCTTCACTGAAAATAAAGGGGGTTCAGTGTTGAACTACTTTGTGTTTGGAACTATCCATTGCCCCACAACAGGCGTAACTTCAGCATTCCCCAATTCCAACAGAGGTCTATGGAAGTGTCGCAGCTCTCTTTTTCTACAGCGCTGGTCTGGTTGGAAAATAAAACAGTTCTTCACTGTGTTCTACTTCCCTATGTTTTTGTTTTGTTTTTTCCGTTTTTTCATTCCGGTTTTGAAACAGAAAAAAACAGCAAATGATACACTGATTTCACTTATTCAGGTCATAAATTGGTCATTGTCTTTTATTTGCTGGTTCGAAGGTCTGTCAGTGAGGGACACAAACTGCCCAAACAGTGTTAAGTTCAAAGACTATTTGAGTTGACCATGCAAGATGGCGGCACGTGCAGACACAACGGCTTGTAGCTCCTGTGTTTACGTTTTTGTTTGTTTGTTTTTACTCGTTTCCACTTTTACTACTCTTCTGGAAGCTCTGACACAGTACAGCAGGTCTGAACTGTGGAACTTTGGAGTACAGTTCGGACTTCACACACCCCCTAAATTGGACTTTATTCCACCGGAGCTATGGACCCCAGAGCCCACCACCATCCCCCCACTGCTGCCAAGGAGACGGAGGAGGCACCATAAACAAAAGCGTGGCAAGAGAGCCGGTGTGCGTGCTAGGCTACAAGCTAACCCTCACAGACCGGCTCTCCCCCTGTCTCTTCCTCACCAACGCCAGGTCTCTCACCAACAAAATCGACGAGGTCCGTCTAAGGATAGTCTCTTGCCGGATGGACAGCTGTGTTACCATTGTCACAGAGACCTGGCTGGACGACAACATCCCGGACGCAGCGGTGGAGATAGCGGGGCGCTCTCTGTTCTGAGCGGACAGGACTGCAGCTTCAGGTAAGAGCAGAGGCAGAGGTTTGGCACTGTATGTACACAATGCCTGGTGTACAGCCACACGCACCGTCAGCATGTTCTGCTCTCCTGATTTGGAATACTTGGCAGTGAAATGCCGACCGTTCAAGCTGGTTAGAGAACTCTCGTCCGTTGTTATTGTGGCCGCCTACATCCCACTGCGGGCTAATGCTAAGTTAGCATTAGAGGAGCTGTACTGCCTAATCAGCGGGCAGACGGATGACAACCCGGAGGCGGCTGTGATTGTGGCGGGGGACTTTAATCACGTTGAGCTGAAGGCGGTGTTTCCAAAATTTCCCAAATACATAAAGTTTCCTACCAGAGACAGTAACATTTTGGATCAGGTTTACTGCAACATCCCTGCCGCTTACAAGGCTGTAGCAGCTCCACACCTGGGCATGTCAGACCACATCTCCGTGAAACTTATTCCTGCCTACAAGCCTCTGGCCTGCAGAACAAAGCCGACCACCAGAACAGTACAGATATGGACTGAGGAGGCCTCCTCTGCACTTCAGGACTGCTTTGAGCTTACAGAATGGACTGTGTTCAGAGAAGTGGCAGACCTTGAGGAGTACACATCATCAGTATTGTCCTATGTTCAGTTCTGCACTGATGCTGTCCTCCCAGTCAAGACCATCACTGTGTTTCCCAACCAGAAACCATGGCTGGACAGCTCAGTGCGGTCCCTGCTGAAAGCCCGGGATACTGCCTACAGAGCTGGTGACAGGCTGGCTTATAGCAGGGCTCGAGCAGAGCTGAAGAAAGGAATTAAGCAGGCCAAGCTCCGGTACAAAAACAAAATTGAAGATCACTTCAATAACAACAACCCACAGAACATGTGGAGAGGCATCAGAACCATAACAGACTACAAGCCTAACACTCAGCTTGCCAGCCATGACCCCACCCTGCCTGACACCTTAAACAGCTTCTTTGCCCACTTCGACAAATCAGGCAGCAGAGAAGCTACACACCTACCCCGGCTGGAGGAGCAGCACCAGCCCATCGTCCTGCAGCAGCACCAGGTGACATCCACCCTGAGGTGACTTTGAGGACATGCGCTGACCATCTAGCAGGAGTGTTCCTGGACATTTTCAACCTGTCCCTGCAGCTGTCTACGGTTCCTGAGTGCCTCAAGTCCTCCACCATCATTCCGGTACCTAAGAAGACATCCATCACCTGCCTGAATGACTACCGGCCTGTTGCTCTGACCCCCGCAATCATGAAGTGCTTTGAGCAGATTATTCTCAGGTACATCACAGGCTTCATCCCCTCGGACCTAGACAGCCTTCAGTTCGCCTAAAGTGGGAAACGGTCCACAGAGGATGCTGTCTCCATCACCCTGCACACAGCCCTGACCCACCTGCAGCAGCCCAACACCTATGTCAGGATGCTATTTGTAGACTTTAGCTCAGCTTTCAACACCGTTATCCCAGACAAGCTGGCGTTGAAGCTACACGCAGTGGGTCTGCCTGCATCACTGGATCAGAGACTTTCTCACCAACAGGCCTCAGGTGGTGAGAATAGGGAACATAACATCATCCTCTCTGGTCCTCAGCACGGGCACGCCACAGGGTTGTGTGCTCAGCCCAGCCCTCTTCACCATGTTTACTCATGACTGTGCTGCCATACACCTCACCAACACAGTCGTGAAGTTTGCGGACGACACTACAGTAGTGGGTCTCATCTCAGATAACAACGAGACCCACTACAGAGAGGAGATACACCAGCTCACCCAGTGGTGTTCAGCCAACAACCTGGTGCTGAACACAGGGAAGACAAAGGAGGTCATTGTGAATTTCAGGAGGTCCAGAAAGGCGGATCACTCCCCCCTCCTCATGGATGGAGAAGTGGTGGAGCGCGTGGACAACATCATGTTCCTGGGCCTCCACATCACATCTGATCTTTCCTGGTCCGTGAACACCTCCCACCTGGTGAAGAAGGCACAACAAAGGCTCTTCTTCCTCAGGAAACTGAAACGGCTGGACTCTCCTCTCGGTTGCTCGTCAACTTTTACAGGGCCACAGTTGAAAGCATCCTCTGCCTTAGTGTGACAGTGTGGTATGGCATGCTATGCAGTGCAGCTATGGTATAGCTGCACGGCACAGGAGAGGAAACAACTGGCATAGGGCATCGTGGGCTGCCCCCTTCCTGACTTAGACTCTATACATGAAGGCCGGGTCAGGAAGAGGGCAAGATCCATCGCCACGGACCCCAGCCATCCGGGCCACAGAGTGTTTGTACCACTTCCATCAGGGAAGCGGTACAGGAACATCCGCACCACCACTAACAAACACAGCTTGTGTTTGGGACAGCTTCTTCCCCAGAACTGTCAGAGGTATCACCCCTAGCAGCCCCTCACTGGAGTGAGAGACTGAGAACTTTGAACCACTGCACACTGCACTTTCACACCTACACCTCCACCTGCACCTTCTGTGTACTTAACATTAAGTACACACACACTTAACTAAATTATATACATTTTAGTATATTTCATTCTAATTGGTATTTCATTTCATTGGTATATTTTATTGTTTACTGTTTGTATACATTTTAGTATATTTCAGCTGCTGTCAGTACATTTCACTGGTATATTTTATTCTGTTGCTACATTTCACTGGTATATCTTATTCTGTTGGCACATTTCACTGGCATATTTTATTGTTTATTGTTTCGTATATTTTTATTGCCTTAGAATATTTTCATTCTGGTATATTTTTAATTGCATTTACGAATATTTTTTATTGCATGTTGGTTTATTTTATTGTAGTTATCTTAATTTTATTCTTTCTAATCTTTCTTATCTTTCTTATTATCTTGTTTCCAACATGGGGGTTGCAATGCAAATGTCATTGACATGTCATGGTCAATGACAATAAAGAATCTTGAATCTTGAGTTTAACAGAATCTTAATTTATTGAGTTTCACAGAATAATACAGACACTTTGTTTGGTTCATGGATAAAGCAAATTTTTGGTTTTCTGCTTTTGTCTACTTTTTTGCGAAATTTGTTAGTTTTATGAGCTGATACTAGTGTGTAGAGACTCAAAATTTTTGGAAAATCCATAAAAACAAGATATTTAACTAGATACTTGTTCTCAGACTTCCACCAAGGAGGCAGCCAGTGCTAAATAAATAACCCACAGTTCAGCTATCAATGAATGAGTCCTTATCTGAACAACAAATTCAAGCCCAGCTTAGTGTTTCTCCGTGAGTATGTGTATAATGGTTTAACAATAATTATGGACTTTTTGGCTCACTGCCACGTGTTGGCATGCTAATCGATCACTCTAAGGACAGACTGGGCTTCTTCCACTGGTGAGCAACGTTAGATGCACACATTTTCTGAATTCATTAATATTCTGATGGATGGATGGGAAGCTTTGGTGGGCTGCCAGTTTATGATATGGGCTGTGTTTGGACTGACTTGCTGTTTTGGTCATCCTGACGAGAACTGTACAAAATTTAATTGCCATTCATCCAACAGTTATTAAAATACTTCAGTCGGGGCTAGGGGTGGGCGGTAGACTGGTTTTGTCACAGCCACCGCTGTCAAATTCTGCCTGTCATGGACTTTGCAGTAATGTTATTACTGAGCTTTAGCAAATTTAAAGAATTGTGCTTCACTGTTGCTGTGATAACATGCAGGTAGACGGCGACACACGTACTCATAGAACTGGAGTCACATACAGTAACTACTGTTTTCCTAACTATAACGGCACAAACATGTGCAAGGTAACATTAACTGTTGCTGGCCACAAGAACCAACACAAAAGTCTTCATTTACTCCCACTATCTGAAGAAGTGAGGTCCCAGTGGATTATCTTGACAGAAATATCCCCCCAACAACAAAAACTGAAAAAAACTCTTTCGCTAGCGTTGTACCCGTGCATCAATCAGTTGACTTCATACTGATTTAAGGATGAACTGAAGGTTGCAGACTCACTCAATGGCTGCTGTTGGTCAGAAGCTGCTACAGCAGGAGGCACCTGAAAGAAAATATTTCCACAGTTCAAAAGTTCAGCTACAACAACAGCAAAAATAATCAATCACAGCCTGCAAACATCAGTGTGTTAACTCACTGTGATAGGTCACTTCACACACTTATATGACTTCACTGATATTCACATTTGTAACATCACGGCAGAATGGAATGCGTCTTCCACCAATTAGGGCTTATATGGATGATATGACACTGCTAACTTCAACAGTGCCATGTACAAGGAGGTTGTTAGATAAAGTCAATCAGAATCTCAAGTGGGCTAGTATGAAGATTAAGCCTAGTAAGTCAAGGAGTATTTCAATATACAGAGGGAAAGTAAGTGATAGGAAGTTTGCTATAGATGGTGAGGAAATCCCAACAATTAGGGAGAAATCAGTCAAGAGTCTAGGCCGGTGGTATAATGTGGACCTGAATGATGTTGAACAGGTTGGGCAATTTAGAAAGGATGTTGCAGAAGGGCTGGAGAGAATAGATAAATCAGGGCTCCCAGGAAAACTGAGGTTGTGGTGCTTGCAGTTTGGCTTGTATCCTAGGTTAATGTGGCCAATGTCAGTATATGAAGTCCCATTATCTGTAGCAGAGAGAATGGAAAGGCTAGTTAGCTCTTATATTAGAAAATGGTTGGGTGCTACCAGGTGCTTAAGCAATGTAGCTTTGTATGGGAAAGGAATGCTTCAGCTGCCAGTATCCAGTCTAACAGAGGAGTTTAAATGCACTAAGGTTAGGACAGAACTTTTGTTATCTGGGAGTAAGGACGTGTTAGTTAGCAATGTGGTTCCGAATCCTTCTGGGGGGAGGAAATGGAACCCAAGGGCAGCAGTGCAGGAGGCAGAGGCAGCTCTTAGGCATGCAGAAATAGTAGGAAATGTTCAATTTGGCCAGGAGGCTTGGGGCTTGGTCCAGGCAAACCAGTGTGGAATAAAGCAGGTCTAAAGGAGAAAAGAAAGCTTGTAGTGGAACAGGTGCGTAGGCAGGAGGAGTTGTTAAGGGGGGCAAAAGCAGTTGGTCAAGCCAAACAGGGACAGTGGCTGAATTGGGAAGGTGTTGAGAAAAGGAAACTTAGTTGGAGGGACCTGTGGAATATGGAGGAAGGCCGTATTAAATTTCTGATAGGGGCGACATACGATGTGCTGCCAACCCCGCAGAACCTAAGTCTCTGGGTACAGGGCGACCAATTGTGCCCACTCTGCTCAGGTACAGCAAGTTTAAAGCACATTTTGTCAGGTTGTAGAATTAGCTTATCACAAGGCCGGTATACATGGCGGCATAATCAGGTGCTGAGAAGCTTAGCCGCAGGCATTGAAGAGAGAAGGAAGCAGGTGAATTCTGGAAGTTCTAGAAAGGAGAGGTTAGGTGTGCAGTTTGTTCGAGAGGGGGAGAAAAATAGAGCTGCTAAGTCAGGGAGAAGGCAGGTAGGTGGCTGCCTGGTAGGGGCTGATGATTGGCAAATGCAGGTCGACTTGGGAGGAAAGCTAGTTGTGCCCCAGGAAATAGTTTATATTAATCTGAGGCCGGACATTGTCTTATGGTCCATCCATCCATCCATTATCTTTACACCGCTGAATCCTTTGCAGGGTCACGGGGTGGGCTGGAGCCTATCCCAGCCATCTCTCAGGCGAAGGCAGGGGACACCCTGGGCAGGTCGCCAGCCTACCACAGGGCTACACATATAGACAGACAAGCACAAGCAAGCACACCACTCATTCACACCTACGGACAATTTAGAATTATCAATTAACCTCAGCATGTTTTTGGACTGTGGGAGGAAGCCGGAGAACCCGGTGAAAACCCACGCTGCACAGGGAGAACATGCAAACTCCACACAGAAAGATCCCAGGCGGGATCGAACCGGGGATCTTCTAGAGTTCTAGAGTGTGCTGCTAACCACCGAGCCACCGTGCAGCCCTTGTCTTATGGTCCATGAGTAAAAAGACTGTGTATTTTATTGAGTTAACAGTCCCTTGGGAAAATTCAGTGGAGGCAGCTTATGAAAAGAAGAAGACTAAGTATGCAGATTTAAAGACAGAATCTGAGCAGAGGGGATGGAAGACCAGGGTTTGTCCGGTTGAAGTGGGGTGTCGAGGTTTTGTTGCAGGGTCAGCTGTTTCATTGTTGAGGGAGCTGGGAGTGCAAAGGCAAAATTTAAGGAAGGCAGTGAGGGAGATGTCAGATGAGGCTGCTAGGTCTAGTCAGTGGATGTGGATCAGGAGAAATAATAGTAGTTGGGGGGTGAAATAGGGACAGTGAGGGAGGGGGGGGGCAGAGGACATGCATGCCTAACCCGGCGGGAGAAGAGGTTAAAGTCTGAACAAGACACCTCTCCTCTGCTCTGCTTTCCCCGCCCCATCTTCTCGCTCTCCCAATAGGAAGAGAACCAGGAAGAGGAAGTTCAGATAAGGTGGGGGTATGGCCAGCTAGAGTCTCTCTTTGGGACCATGCGGCCTGTTCAGGTGAGTTTGCGTTGTAAGATACAGAGTTGGCTTGTTTTTTGATCTTTTTGGTCTTCTCCTGTTTTATTTGCTTCTTGAAGGAAATGTTAGGGTTTGTTTTCCTGTTTTGTTTGCTTTTTGAAGGCAATGTAAGGGTTTGTTGCTTCTTGAAGGAAATGTTAGAAGAGGGTGTTAAATTTAGTTTGTGGTTTAGGCCTTCACCTTTTGCACCCTCTAAATTGTATTACTCGGCCATCAAACTTTTCACGTGCGGAGCTGGAACTGATCCAACTCATCTATGGAACGATGTAGAGGAAGAGCACGAGGACGCAGAAAAATAAGACCCAGGCCTAGTAAAGTAAGCAGAAACTTGTTCTCACCTTCCTACAACGACACAGTTAAGGACATGGAAGCAAGCGCCCTGGACATGCACAGCTATGCAAAGACTCACAGCCCTGAACGGGTGCCCCTACCTGACTCTGACTCTGCACCTATAACACCAGCGGCTAAGAAGGGGAAAATGGAGTCAAAGAAGGACAGAGCCCAACCTACTCTCGCCGACCTACAAGAAAATATTGTAAGAATGCTGGCAGACAAAATAAATGAAAGAGCTGACGGCCTGGAGAAGAAGGCAGATGAGCTTGGTCAACTCATTAAACAAAACGCAGAAAATATTAAAGACTTGAAAGAAAATGCCAAATTTCTGTTCAGTGAAATTCAAGATATGAAAAAAGATGCTACATCGATGCAAAAGGCCTCTTCTGTCCACGAGAAGAAAATCTCTGAGCTGGAGGAGAAACTAAATGACGCTGAGCGGTACCAGAGACGATGGAACCTGAGGTTGTATGGGCTACCGGAGCAGGAAGGAGAGAACGTTAAACGGCGGGTGATGGAGATCTGCTCGGCCATTGCGCCGGAGGTCGGGGACCCTCTCCTCCATGTTGACATCAGCCACAGGATCGGAAGGCAGATGGAAGGCAAATCTCGACCAGTAATCATCAGGTTCGCTACAAGATCAACAAGAGACATGATATGGAAGAAAGGGAAAGGTTCAGAATACCTGTCCTCAAAGAGACTCCGATTCGGGGAAGACCTGACGGCGAGGGACAAGGAGGCCCGTGACAAGTTGTGGCCCCAGATTGAAGCAGCTCGGAAAGAGGGCAGGAAAGCATTCTTCGTTGGGGTCAGAGCCATAATTGACGGCAAGGAGCTGCGGCCTGACAAGGGGACTACCTGAAAGACTAGACACTGAAACCCCCGCTGGAAAAGTAATCCAAGGTATTATGACTGTTAATTTGGTTATGAGTAAAAGGTGTGAAAGTCCTACATACAGACAAGAGTGTCACTGTCATTGTGTTCAATTAATGTTAGGGGTATCAGAGATGTATTGAAAAGGAAAGCTATATTTTTGTTTTGCAAAAAGTTCAAGGCTGATTTTTATTTTCTGCAGGAGACACATGCCTTAGTGTCAGATTATAAATTTTGGAAAAACCAGTGGGGAGAGGACATTTGGATGTCCTATGGTAGTAACAGATCGGTGGGTGTTGCCACTTTAAAAGGGAACTTTAAAGGAAAGATTTTGAAAAGTAAAACACATATTTTTGGAAGATGGGTTATTTTAGTTGTTGAATTAATGGATAATATTTTTGTGTTGGGGAATATATATGGAACAAATAATAGTGTAAAAAATTAAACGTTATTTCAAGAATATGAGGAGGATATTTCACAAATTCTGGTCTTATTTCCTCAAGCCAAATTAATTTTAGGGGGTGACTGGAACACGGTCCAAAACCCATCAATGGATTGTTTACCACACCGTTCTCTACGAGCGGACAAAAATGTAGAATTTGAAAATATATGTGTTAATTTAAATTGTTTTGACGTTTGGAGGCATAGGAACCCTGATAAATCATTCTTTACATGGAATACTAAAGATCTCAGTAAACAGTCCAGAATAGACTTTTGGTTAATATCTAGAGAATTAGAAAAACAAGTTATAGAGACATATATTGAACCCTCGGTGGTCACAGACCACAAACTTATTTATTTATCAGTAAGTTCAAATAATATATTACAAGGTAAAAGACCTAACACAAGTTACTGGAAATTCATGGCACCTTATTAAAGGATAAACAATTTTTAGATACCACAAAATCAATTATTAAAGAAAGTTGGATAACAGGTAAAATCTTGAACTCATATTGTGGGCAGTGGGAATTAATGAAGTATAAAATTAGGAGATTGGCAATTCAGAGAGGTAAGGAAATAGCAAAAAATAAGCGCATTAAAGAAGACGGTATAGTGAAAGAGATAATCAGGATACATGGAAAGAACCAGCTGTCCAACGAGGATAAAATTAGTTTAACTAAACTCCAGTTAGAACTGGATCAGTTATATGAGGAAAAGGCCAAAGGAGCTTTTATAAGATCCAGAAGGAGATGGATGGAGGAGGGAGAGAAGAACACTAAATATTTTTTTAATTTGGAAAAGAGAAATGCTGAACTCTCCTCCATTCATAAACTTAACATTAATGGTCAGATTTCAGTCAATATGAAGGAAATTTCTTATTATGTTAAAACATTTTATGAAGAGCTTTATGCTGAGAAGCTTCATAATACTGATGAAACCTTTTTTTCTTCAATAAAGAAAGTAGTAAAATGTATTGATGAAGACTCCAAGAAAGTATGTGATGAAAAAATTACGGCGGCTGAGATAAAAATTTGTATATCTAAGTTGAAAGGAAATAAATCTCCGGGCAATGATGGATTGACCAGCGAATTCTATAAAGAGTTCAAAGATGAAATTGCAGACTTTCTGTTATGTGTATTTGAAGAAGCTCTTGAGGCTGGTAAACTACCACCTACTATGTCTCAAGGACTTGTTATTTTAATACCAAAACCAGATAAAGATTTGTTAATGGTTGAAAATTGGAGACCTATAACTTTAATCAATAACGATGTTAAACTACTTTCACTGATCCTTGCTCAGAGACTTAAACCTTGCCTCAACACAATTATTGATGAGTGTCAGTCAGGTTTTATGAAAGGACGACACATAAGTAATAATGTTCGCTTAATTTTAGATCTGATTGATTATAATGATTTGCTTGAAGACGACAGCTACATCCTGTTTGTGGATTATTATAAGGCCTTTGATACAGTAGGTCATAGCTTCCCTTCAAAACTTTAGACCTGTTTGGATTTGGTAACTACTTTAAATCTTCCATTCAACTGTCATATAAAGATTGTAAAAGCTCGGTTAGACTGTCTACAGGCACAACACGGAGCTTTAGTATATGTAGAGAAATTAAGTAAGGAGATCCTGCTGCACCCTTTTTATTTCTGTTAGTTATGCAAACCATGTTAGTGCACACCAATCAAAGCAACATCAGTGGTATTAAATTAGGCAGGAAAGAAATCAAATGTTGCCAACTAGCAGATGACACCACAATTTTTCTAAAAAATGGAGACGAGGTTGAAAATGCCATTGAATGCCTCAACAAGTTTTCAGACATATCAGGGTTAACAGTAAATATTGGAAAGTGTGAATTGTTTGCTCTAAAAGAGAAGCCTAATGACTTACTGGAAATCAGTGGGATTCCTATTAAAGATGTGGTTTTATATCTGGGTATCAAAATATGTAAAAATCAAAAGGAACGGGCTAATATGAACTTTGATCCTCTGGTAAAAAAAGTGAAAAAGAAATTTGATTTTTGGTTGTCAAGGGATTTATCTGTAATGGGACGTGTTTTATTGTCGAAAAGTGCAGGTCTTTCACGACTAGTTTATCCAGCAATGGTTATGGATGTTCCTCAAGAATTCATTGGACAGATTGACAGGAAACTGTTTGACTTTATATGGAAAAATAAACCACATTATTTAAAAAAGAATGTATTATGCAATTCATACTCTGAAGGAGGTTTAAATGTGTTGGACTTTGGCACATCCAACACAATCTTTAAGATTAATTGGTTCAAACAATATATAAAAGAAAAAGATAAATTATGGTTTATTATCCCAGAACTGTTATTCAGGAAGGTAGGTGGGATTGAATTTTTGTTGCATTGTAATTTTGATGTGGGTAAGATTCCTGTCAGTCTCTCTAATTTCCATAAACAAGCCTTAATGTCATGGTTAATGATATACAAGCACAATTTCTCTCCACACAGATCATTAATCTGGAACAACAAAGACATCAAATATAAAAATAAAACATTGTTTTTTGATGGTTGGGTTGGAAACAACATTCTGTTTGTCACACAATTATTAAATAGAAACAAACACCTGTACAGCTATACAGAATTTCTAATAAAATATAAAATTCCTATCACTCCCAAAGAATATGCAATAGTATTTGATGCAATTCCTACTGGACTATTATCACTTCTGCAAGGGGGAGGGGAGGAGAACACGCAATATTCATTAGAGCTCTATTTAGGTGGAATACAATTAACAAGTAACAAATGTACAAATAAACATATTAGGAAACTGTGCCACCAAACATCAATCCCTCAGTCAAAATCCATTTGGAACTCAAAATTTGAGAACATTAAATGGAAATCTGTATGGACGTTCAATCAGAAATTCTTTGTAACAAATAAAATCAAGGAAGTAGCTTTCAAAATATTACATTTAATTTTCCGAACAAATCATGTTCTTGTAAGATTTGGAGTTGTAGAGAGAAACTGTGTGTTCTGTAACCATGAGACGGAATCCATTTGCCATTTATTTTTTGAATGTCTTTTTTGAAAGGTAGAGCAGTTTTACAATGTACAGACTGGCTCCAACATTCGACTGAGGAAAAATTATGTTTTATTTTTTTATGAAAATAGGACTAGCGATCATCAAAAGTGTTGCATCCTAAATTTATTCATACTGTACGGCAAGTATTATATTCACAAATGCAAGTGGAGTCAAAAACCTCCAAAAATACAACAGTTTATAAAGGAAGTAGAGTTTATGACCTACTTACACAACATAAAAGATAAAAGAGCAATGAAGACTCTGGACATTTGCAAATCCTTTAATATGTTTAATTAATTTTCTCAGGTATGGTACCCTAAGCGTTTATGTATATATGTACATTTGTATATAATGTATATATTGTATATACACTGGTGTTTGTATATTGTAATGTATATATGGTATGGTGGCCACTTATCAATAAAGGAAAAAATAAAAAAAAGATTGTGTAGGAGCAGTGTGAACTGGCACAAGGGGGGGAGTTCACCGCCTAGATTCCTGGAGATGTAGTAGGACGAAATAGGCGAAACACTGTTGAAGGGAGGTTTCCACCTGATGACCCCCAGAGACGTGTTAGGAATCACTGCTCTTTGGCATGTATAGAGGCAGATTAGGGCTCCAAGGTTCTTCACTGAGAATGAATCCTCTTTTTGAGCACAAGTATTGTGTTTAAATTAACTCACTAATAACTAAGAATCAAGCCATGGAACAGAGCATTTCTCAAAAGTATGTTGCATGGTTCGCTTTACTTGTTCAATTAGGACAGTATGTTTTTTTTAAAAAAACAATCTAATATCATTGTATTGTATTGTTATTCTCACTTTCAAGTTTAAATGTCTGTTTTATCATTAGGGAGGTTATTCATTAGGAACATCCCTAGTTTTAGCAGCCCTAAACAAACACCATGTCAAATAAGCCCTAGGCTTTCTCAGGCTGCACATCACAGCTCGGCAAAAAAGGTGAGAGGAGGGTCTGTGGTTAGTTCCTCTCTGTCCTATGAAAAGATTTAGATAGCAGAGATCACAACTAAAAAGTTGAAAAATAACTTTAGGAAAGAGCTTTGGTGTATATTATGGATATGAACACACCAAGTTACAGTTAAGTAAGTGTTTCCACTGCTGTGCTTGTACATTTTCATGGGAGCTGTACTTATTTCTGTACTTACAAAGTAATTGTTGTTTAACTTGCAGGTTTCAGCTTCTAATGGCAAGAGCTGCAGTGCCAATGAGTCTTAGAACATAGAAAGTACACACATGAACACACTTAATTATTTCAGAAAGACAGACAAAGTCTGATTAATAAAGACTAGAGACTACCTTGCATGTGACATTATCTAATATACAGTATATAAGAGGGTTTTTTTGTGTAGTTGATGTAGCTACAGATAAAAGTGGTCCACTATTTGAGAATATACAGTATGTAATTTTTATAATGTACTACCTCTTAGTTTGAGATAGTCCAGAAGGAGCATTGGCCTTTATGTAAGCAGTCATGGTGGTTTTATTGAATAGAGGCACATTTTTTGATTCACAGTTGGAAATGGTCACAAACATGTTGAGCGTTCCAGAAATAGAAAATTCCTGCTTAATGAATCTTTGAACTGTAATTTTCTGTAGTTTTGCAGCTCCTGTGGTTTGGTTTCACTCCTGCATTCCTGGCCTTCATCTAACAAACGGTAGTCTTGCTGTTCTCTGATCTGTTGTGCTTTTCTGTGCTCAGAGTATCATAGTAAAGTTGTTGTTCTGTTGCATACCAAAGACGTATTGCTAATAAATTACATTATGAGCTTGCCACCAGCAAGCCATTGGAGGGCTTTTGTTGTGAAGCTGGGGGTTAGCAATACACATAAAGGTTCTTGGCAACTGACTGGGTCTTACCTCTGTTGTGGCACTGATAAAATTTGCTGTATCCAGAAATTCTGCAGACTCTTGCACTGGCTCTGTCAGTGGCTGAACCTGCAGCATGTTAACAAGACAGTGTCAACAGTTTGTAACCAGAGCTGCAATATACAGTATATTTGTGTTTAATGAAATGCCATGGCATGTTTTTTTAACATCATATTTATGAATTAAGAACATTGCTGGCTTTAAAGCCAAAAAAGCCATTAGGCCTCCTTTATGTAAAAGTCTTTTTTCAGACATGACAGTACCATTGTGAATCTAACTACAAAGGTTGTAAATATTTGGCATTTGAGGAGTTGTTGCAGCGAAGAAATCTTTTCCTCTCATGCTAATTTTGACACATTTTGAAGGCCAGAACAAACACCATATTTATATCCCATGCACAATCATGCCAAAGGCCTATAGGACCTTATCACTGAATCAATGACCATTGTGAGCATGAGAGGTGCTTTTCCCAGGTTGTGACTCCAATTAATCCCTTTTTGCTCACATGATGTAGCCTATGCAAGGATTTGCTGAATATTCACATTGTAAGAAGGTGACATGAGTCAAAGTTGAAACATTAGGTAGACTGAGTGTCTGATTATTATGTTACAAGGCCTTAGGTCTCACCTCGTCTGATTGTTGTTGGAAATGTGTCATTAAAGTGACTCAGGTGCTTGTTCACATACGATCCAGACATGTAAATTTGCCAACACATCGAAGTGCACGTCTATTTTGACAAGCTCTACATAATATCTGAGACCTTTCAACTCTGATATCATCGGAAGGCCATTAGAAGTCAATACTTGCATTATGGCTGTAGTGAAAGACTATTTGACATTTACAAAAGCTTTAGAATATGACACACTTCCAACACTCTCCTCTGCCTATAGTGTGTAAGTACATAAGGTAGTATTTAAACAGTGAGTGTAGTATTTGTGAGGGTACCTCCACATCAGCAGTCTGTTGGAAGTGTTGGATCAGCTCCATGACACTGCTTAGGCTGTTTCTGATGGAATCTATGGACTCCTTCTGTGCAGTTGCAATCTCCCTCACCTGAGAGCACAACACTGTGTGTTTGGCCTTGATGGCTCTCAGTTTCTCCAGCATCACCACTGGGTTGTCCTGCAGGCACAGCATCTATCATTAGCATGTACAGACTCGATGTTTAAGCATCCAGCCTCAGTTGCTTTTTGAGACATTATCTTGTGTATTGTTAACTGTGACGTAGGGTTGGGTGGGATGACAGTCTATACGGTGTGACTGAAGAAATGTGTCCACCAGTAGAGATTTGGCAATATTGTTTCCATCGTGGGAGCCATCCCAGAAGCTGTATTTACACACATCATTCACAGCCTCTGCACTGCTACCCATGGCCATGTTGATGACATTAGCTGCTTTGTACTTTTTCTGCTTGGCTGTATATTGCTTTCCCCTCTTTTGCTGATATTGCGGATGCTTCTAAACACATGTAGTATTGATATCAATGCAAAAACAGTCATTACGGATAAGTCTTCCTCTTGCACACTCTACCCAGGTGCGCCAAAACCAAACAGAGGATGTCCAGTAAGTAAGAACATGCCTGACACAATGTGCTAATGTGTGAAATGGCAACTTTGTAAAATATCTAGACTGGATTCTGCAGACACTGACTGGAGTTCATATGAGAAAATGGCTTTAGTGTCTCTGCTATATATTTAGGGTGGGCAGCATGGTGTAGCAATCCAGCAAAGTCACATGAGTTTGGCAGCAGGACTGTTTGCCACATTCTCAAGTGACGTGAGAGCGACACTTAGTGGTGATAAAGCACCTTTATTGCATGTCTTTGTCTGTTTTCATTTGGAACCTTAAAGCATCCATTTTGAAAGAAAGTTAGTTTTACTGTTTTGAGTCTTTTGTTTTTAACTCAAGTGCTCATGTGAGGCAGTTGTTTTTGTTTCTGTGGAAGTTCCAAATAAACAAAGAACTATAGATATCACTAGCCAGAAGTAATGGTAGATTGGATTGAAAACAATTTCCAGAATCTCCCCAGGTGTGTTTATTAGGATGACGTTATCTACAGTAAACAATGAAATTCCCGGATTCTTTGCGATTTTACATTGAGAAACATTCTGAAATTGTTGCACTTTTTGCCAGCACAATCACAGGGTGGTGAACCCCCCCTCCCCCATCTTTACTTCAGAAAATATGAAGAGAACAACAGATGTCATAGTTCAGTTACCACCTCAGTCAGACATCCATTCTCAGCAGTGTTGGTGATGAAGTCCAGCTTCAGCCGCTTCTCAATGTATTCCAGGTCTGCCTCTGACTTCAGGAACTGCAAAGACACACAGCTTTACCCTTCAATATTACATTGACAAATTTGCCCTGTTTTCTTCTGCTCAGTAGGTCTGTTTTATTTCTAAACATTTTTGATTCTAGTGTTGACTAGTGTATCCTGGGTTTCAGTACTGGTACCAATTGTTTGTTTTTTTTCATTTAACAAAAGTTTAATGTTAAATGCCAAAGTTCTCAAATGTTACATATTGCCTAAACACAAGAAGAACTATGTGTAAATAAAAGTAGAAAAAATATTCCCAAAATTAGGAACTATCTGACCAAAGAATCAGTAAACAAGATTACAAATATGACCAGAAATTCAATGCGTTAAAGGAGATTAGCTGTTAAAGCAGGCCTGCTTCAATAATCAGGCTTATATTCAGGAAATTCTGCACCTAAAGCATGGCAGTGTTGCGGAAATCTCATTTATTGTTTAAAGCAGTTTTGAACAAGCCTCATCATATTACCATGTGGAGTGTAGGACACGCTCAGAGTAAGTTGGTAGCCAGTATAGACACACACTGATGTATGTATCTGTTTTCAACTACTCAAACTTTACACTATTTATTTTACACACTATTTACAGTGACTGAATAAAACCTGGACCTAGTGCGCTCTCACCTACCACATCAGACCAAGCCATGGTCACCCTATCATGCCCATTTGACTTGATATTGTCCAGAAATGTTAAAGTAGTCAGTGTAGGTCTCTGCAGTTTTCAGATGCTTTGACAATACTATTGCACTGCTAGCTGTCTGATACAGTAGTGCAATGAAGTCAGAGCACCTGCCAACAGCTGAAGCATTTCCTTCACTTGTAACTATTTCTGGCCAATGCACTTTTAACATCGCACTGCTTTTCTAGCAGAGTAACTACTACTACAATACAAAAGGGGCACTGGACAGCCAGTGGACTACCTTAGCCAAAAGGCTGGACTTGCAGCTCAGTGAGTTGAGAATGTGTTGTATGTCATGAAATACAATCTATATGTGTTGTTTAATATCTCTCTCTTTAATATCTGACTCTTGTTTTGGGGCCACCAGCTGGTAAAGGTTTTCAGTGATCCAGTCAGTTTTCTCTGCATCGTATTGATGATTCACACAAAATGACCTTTCCTTTTGTGTCACCATGAGGTTCATATTTTTGGTTTTAAGTAAAATGTCTCAAGAACTGGAACATGGAATGCTATGATGTTTGGTTCAGACATTCATGTCTCTGTGATAAACTGTGATAACTCTGGTGATCCATTAACTTCATCAGTTTAAAATTTCAATGTGGCCTATACTGTAAAACTAATGACTTTCCCATCAGACTCAGCTGTGTTCAGTGCTAATTACCCAGTGTTAACATCATAAAACTCTAAGCCTGCAAATACGGTAAACATAATAGTTACAAAACATCATGTCAGTATTGCCATTGTGAGCATGTTCGCTCACTGATATTAGCACTTAGCTAAAAACACTGCTTTGCCAAAGCACAGCCTGACAGAGTTTCTAGTGTGGCTGTAGACTCTTCGTCTTGTTTAGTGCATTTCACAGTCATGTGATATCACTAGTTGCTACAGAAACTGATGCAGGTAATCTTAGAGCAGGGATTGGGAACCTCCGGCCTCTGGGCTGAAGTAATTACATTCTTTCAGTGATAAAGAAAATTACACAAAATAGTAGACATTCTTCCAAGAGGTCACTGAATGCAACACACAAGTCATCATCACCAAACTGTAAGTAGATGTGGAGTGTCACACGTTCCAAGAGAAATTGAGTTATTTCTTACTGACATAAAAGGCAAGCCAGTATGCCTATTTTAGCTTGTGGGGACATCTCTGTGATGAAAAAGACTAATCTTGAACATTTTACAGCTCTAAAACGTGCTAAACTAGATGAGAACAGCAAGGACAAATGCACTTGGATAACGTTAACGCTTGTTGGTGGAGTTTGGATGTCGGACAAGTAGCGTGAATATTTGAAATCACTGAGCTGCAAGACAATGACCTACTAATGTGAGCGGCTCTTGTAAAAACTGACTCTTGCTAAGACTTGGTTCTGCTCAAGACAGACTGACCCAAACCTGGAAAAGGAGTTGCAAGTAGCATCATCATCATCATCACTATCTGACATCAGCCCCTCGCCAAAGAGAACCAGTTTCAACCATCGCAGAGGTTAGTGTGACACATGTGTTCAATAATTTAGCATGGGATGCTGGCACGGGATGGCAAGGCCACCCTGATACAATTGGCAGCCCCCAATGAGCCCCCCCCCCCCATAAACGTACACACTGCATTAGGTCATGTGATCCCACCTGCGCATGCTCCAATCATTGATGAAGACAGCTGTGTCCAAAATCCACACTACATACTAATCATGCATTTACTACATACTAATTGTCACAGTATATTGTTCAAGCGGTCAGCCTACAAAAATATGAACATACTTTACCACTTCATATTAATAGAAAATAATACAATAATGTATGTGAGACATCAGTTGTCAAACTGTAACTTTTGAATTTCACAAATATATTGAAATATTTTTGAAATTTTGAAAATACTTTAGAGCAATTTTTACTACCCACAATTTAAATGTGTTCAAGCTGTGAGTACAATGCTGTGAATCAACAGCACACTCAAATTTTGATTTTATTTAATATACATTCTGTCAGCTTTGAGTACATTTGATTTTGCCACTTTTCTGGTAAAAACCAGCTCAGAATCAGTATGTAGTATGGATTTGAGACATGGCAAGTGAGAACCTGTTGAAAGTTCTGGAAAAAGCTACTAAGCAGACCTCCAGTTAAAGTTATTCAGTCAAATATGTTTTACTGTTTTATTGAGCCATCTACCACTCTACCAGTGCACAACTCACATTTCTTTTTGGCAATTCACTGCATTTAAACATCATTTTAAAGAAGTCCTCCTCTGTTTACCATAACATAATCAAGAGGAAGAAAAGCACTGTAGAATTGTGAATTACTGAAATGTCTGGAATAAAGGATTATTGCGTTCTTTGAAACATGCTATTATTAAGCTAAAACAACGCTGAAAGATATTTGAGCTGTACTGAAATCTCTAACTTAACCACACTGATATGAGTACCTTCGATCCACAGCTGTGCTGACTGAATGCTGGCATGTTATGATGCTATTTTACTTGAATACTTCATCAAATGGACCAGCTATCTTGAAGACAGTATGAAGCTGCTTTAAAAAGCGTACGTCTGAACCGGCCTTCCGTTGGGACTCAGTAGTCGCTGCTATACTAATGGTTGGATAAGTTATTAACAGTTGTAATATTTTATGTTTTAATTGTACGCAGAAAGGCCCTCTGTATGGCGCAAAGGAATGTGAATTGTGTAACGTTATAAATTGGTAGAGAAAACCATGACCTAACTGCTCTTACTGTGATACGCATCTCGTATAAATAACTCATCGATAATTATTGAGCGGATGATTGTCTCTGGGATCGTTAAACAACGATAATAGCAATTTCGAAAAATGAATGTAACAGAACAGAAAATAAAATAGTTTTACACTATGCTTACCATCGCTTCTAGCTTTTCAACTGTTGTCTCCATGTTGAATAGTTGTCAGCCCGATGCGAGCTCTGTGATTGGCCAGCTGTCCTGAATGGGGATAGCAGATTGGGCGGCTGTGTGAGAAGAGAGTCTGGATGTGCGCGCCATATTGCTGCCAGTCTCTTCATGCAGAGTGGCTGCATTGGGGAAGAAAAAAAACTTTATTTACAAAGCATTGTCTAGCAATAGACTCTTGACCCGGTACAGGAAATTCCGTATTTTGGTTTAATCTCATATACCCATATGATATTCCATATTATCAGAAAAAGAAAAAGAAAACATTTCTGGCACTTTTGTTGGATTGTTTTTTAGGTTAACAAATTTCAAGCAGCATACGAAAGCACTTGTGTAGATACGGTCAAGGAATTAAGGTAATTATCATTTTACAACACAGGCTTGCACAATGACACGTAAACTGTAGCCCCTTGTACACACACATAGGACATTTAAAATATTCTAATAGAATATGTTTTAGAAGAAAAAAACAATATATAGATACTTCTATTCAAATATGCGGTTATATACCCAGAAAGTTGCAATTCTGTAGTGATTTTCTTTACTAGATGTTAATATGGTCGGCATTTTACTCTAAAAAACTGGACATCTGGGGAACGTTGTTCATCAACTCTATTTTTTTTAAACAAGCTTAACAAAACAAAAAGTACATTTCTTATCCATATCGATTAATTTGAAAACTATTGTGCAACATTTAAATGTTATACAGTATTTAAGTGATTTTTTTCTGACTTTGCCCGAAATAAAATTGAAAAGGGGACAGCCATGCCTAACACCAGTTTATATTATCGAATCGTGAATTCCAAAAAGCCGTTCCTTTGGACGAAATCTCATTGCGCTTTTGAAAAAAATCACATAAACTCCAGAAAACAAATGCAAGTGACACGCTGCATTTCCAAATAACACAACGGAAGTGCTCTAAAATCTGTCTTTGATGCGGGAAGAAAAGAGGTGACAAGACATAAAAAGGTAAGTATTCTTTTTCAGACTGGGCCTTTGTCTTTTACAATTTCATAACAACGCAATAGCAAGCAAGCTCTTTTCTCCAATTTTCTTCCCGCATCAAAACAAGAACTCGCTTGTCTGGTCTCTCCCGAGTCGAAAATCAAACTGTTGTACTTAGCGCTCCCCCTAGAGGACTGGGGCACTTCCGTCACGTGTTCTTCTGAGTTTTTGTTTTTCAGACTTTGCATCGTTTCTGTATTTGCAGTGTGGTTGCTTTTAATATATTTGTTTTCACTTTCTATAGCCCGTTTTTTTTTTTTTTTTTCATTTGCAGCACTTTCCCGGTGCTGTACTTGTTTTGGACTTTCGTATTTGAACTGGCATAGTTCCTGAAGCTGCAGCTCGTCTCTCCTAATGGAAATGTTTTTGGGCCTTTTCTTCCTTTTTGCACCTGGAATAGTCAGAATCCAGAATTTTCAGACTGTGACAGGTGGGATGTGGACTTGATGTGGGCAACAGACATCAAAATAAATGGAGAGAGAGAGAGAGAGAGAGAGAGAGAGAGAGAGAGAGAGAGAGAGAGCTCTGGTGATACAAAATGGACAGGGAAACCAGAGCAACCGTAATCTTTTTGGCTTTTGGAGAGAATTGCATTTTCAGTTTCCAAATGTAACTATTGATACAAATAATGATACATTATGGGGCTATATCAGGACAGAAGTAATGAACCAGAGAAACTGAATCACTGTTGGCTTGGCTGTCTCATTAACATCAGTAAAATATATGTATTACTGTGCAATAGTTTAAATGCTGTACTTCAGGGGTGTCCAAACTTTTTTCACTGAGGGCCACATTCAGAAAAATTTAGGAGGGGCTGGGCCACTTTTTAGAGGTGAGGTATATAGCCTCATCTTTCGTGTATTAAAGTTAGAAAAAAATCAATTCAAAGTTGGTCAAAGATGCTATATTGTTGAATATGCTTACAGAGCAGAAAAACTGCCTTCACCACAGCTTTCCATAAATGGATTTTTATTGATTTATTCAGAAAAGGGGTTGGCAGATCATTCTCAGAACAGCAGCCTCAGATTTCTTCTTAGTCAGGATGGTGATCCCCCACCTTACAGAGAAAGAACAATAATGGGGAAAATGGGATGGGTACATTTCAAGCTCGTTCTTTAAGTGATTAGGCCTATTAACACACCTATAAGTTCGTTAGAAACTATTATAAAAATTAACAGACTGAACTGGAATTAATAACAGGAGTGCATATAATTTTAGTCAGTTATTCTGGTGAGGATCAGCTGCGCTGGGTATTTAAATCGGTCGAGACGCTGACCATCCAGCTGCGGTGCTGATCGGATGTCAATCGGGCCAAAAATCTGGACAAATGTCACTTTGATCAAGGAGTGATGGAAGCTGCATCAGTTGAAATCAGCTGATTTTGGACAGTGTGTGCGCTCTGCACAGCAATGTGTATTCTGCGCATAAGAAAGTGGTGAGAGAGCAGAGAGAGAGAGCAGAACCAGTTATTTAATGTGTTAAATGTGCTAAATCCCCCTCTAGTACAGCAGGTGGAAGCATGTAGCACATCTACTGATGAAGAGTCATTCACTAAAATGGCACCCGCCAAAAGAAGAAGAGGAAGACAGGTTTGAGTCATGCTTTTTGGAAAATATGCCACACAGATTTTTGTGTATCATACGTGGGGAAAAGTAGCATGACAAATCTGCCAAGCATAAGCACTCCCTGAAATATGCCCTATCAATGACATAATCACTCTCTGCAATTGTGCCAATTGTTGCCAGTAGCCTCTCAAAATCACAAGTAAAGCATAATGTTTAAGTGATGTGCACATGTGCTTCAAATAACAAATAAATAGTCTAAGTGCTGAATCAATATGGTGTTTTGTGTTTTCATTTATATAATGCAGGGGTGTTCACAGCATTTCACTTTCAACAAGGTATCTGATTCTGACCATCTAATTATTGTGACGTAATTTAGCTGTCCGCTAACATTTTCCTTAATCGAACACCCAAATCGCCTCGCTGTACGAGTGTTGCTGGTTTTGCTGGGGTATTATGTTGCTCCCGAGTTGGCCAAACCAACATTAATGCTGTCAACACCTCCTTCCTTCAAAATAAGATAACATGCTTCAACAATTCCAAATTATATAAAAGGCCCCTAAATTTCTGTTTTGAGTGAATACCACCACCTGCTGAAAGTTTTTTTCAAATTAAATTTAAATGGCAACCATGTACATAGGTGATTGACAGTTTATCGGGTTAGTGGATGCTCATCCTGCTGTAACCTGGCCGTTTCTGAATGATTCTTCTCTGATGCCCTCGATGGGTATTTGTAGGGCCTGTTGTGGAGGAGTTTGTCATTAAACTCTAAAATGAAAGAATCTTGATCTCCACCCTGCACAAGTTGATTTGCATATCAACATTTAGCTTGGATGCAATTTGATTTGGCTTGAATATTGGATTAATTTAAAATATTATTATAGGTAGAAACTGTTTCTGGCAGTGTTTTGCACAGTTTAAGTCAGGCATGTCCAAACTAACAAAACCTGCAGCCACATGGCCGTTTATGGAATAGTTTGGACATGCCTGGTTTAAGTACAACATGAACATCCTCTAAAAAAATTAAAAAAAAAAGTATATATTATAATCCAGCACAGGGAAAGGAAGCCATCTATATTTGCACAAATTTATTTAGCCATGTGGTAGACATATTCACATGTGTTTGACTTGCAAATGGAAACAAAATTTTCACCGTCAGTTAGTCACCATAGAAAATACAGTAGACATATTTACAGCAATTCTTAATCACATTGACTTCAGAAAATACAGTCGACTTGACAGTGAAAACTGTATCATAAAACAAAGGCAGTTCTAATATGAACAAAGCCAGAAACTGGACCATAGTATTTACCTGGGGTTAACGTTTCTAAGATATTACAGAGCATCAAGCTGCACTGTGAACATACTGGATCTGTCTAAAGTCAGGTTGCAGTTTTAAGAACACATCATAGTGGTCACATATAAAAACTAATCCTGTATAGATATTTGTAGGGGAAATCTGGGTTTATGTTGCTGTAAGATTAAGAATGTGGTTTAAGACTGTTATACCCAGTTTTCATCATGCAACATGTATATGTGGATCTGGTCTACATGGCGTATACTGGTCACTGAAGGACTTCATTAACAGCTGTCTGAGGCTGCATCTCAGGAAGCTCCAGCTTCTCACACTCTGTCAGCTTCAGGGTTAAGTGCTGAGCGATCTCATTTGGATCAGTGTACAGTGCAGCAGGAACATTCTGAATAAGAGACGAACACCTGTGTTAAACAATACAGTACATCATAGGAGACTTAACTTATAATAATCAGGGGTTTTAATGCACATTCTGCTAATAAATGCTTTACATAAAATCTGGTGATGAACAAAGGTTTAATTTCAATTTATAATTATTGTCATTGTTGTCACTGATATGTGACAGTGTTTGGACAAATACTGTAACATAGGTGGAATTCATGCAAATCACAATTATATTTCCATTTCTATGTAAGTTTGAATGAATATAGAATGTTTATAAGTACATACGCATATGGTAATTTTGGGATTGTTTTTCAAATCCAAAACATTGTTTGGAAGAAAATCTGCACATTGAAATGTGTGACAGGTGCATTGGTGGAAGGTGCAACTTGAAAAGAATGCACACTGTCTCGCTTACTGCTGAAATATTTATTTGAGTACAACATTTCAGCTTGTCCGACCTTCATCAGGTATATGGACAGCATCCCAACACTTCTATATATATAAAAATAGGAGCTGCCTCAATCATTCAAATAAAAGACTATAGAAATGTGTTTGATTGATGACCATCATGAACTTACTAAAAGCATGCACCAATCAGAAAATACAGTTAAAAGGATTAGAAAGACACAAAATCACTCAATATAATGACACCGATAAATCTAAAGCAACATCCACGTAACCTCAAAGCTCTCAAAAGATCAGAAAACAGAATAGAACAAGTGAATTTAATATATTTGTGAAGATTCTCATTCATCCAGATCATGAAGTGCTTTTCAAAGGCAACTGAACTTGTTTAAGGTTCCAGAAGAAGGTTTGCCTCTCATCCAAGAGGTTTCTTTAGTTCTAACTGACCGGTAGGGAGTCCCAGGCATTTATCATCTTGCAGGACTCCCCAAGGTACACAAAGAAAGGCCCATAATCAGTAGCATCAACTCAGTTACCTACATTGCCAAACTTCTCACCGTCATCCTAGTTCCACTGGTCAGCAAAATTTCACACCACATTAAAAAACACCCACGATTTTGGCAACAAGGTTGGAAATATGAAACTAGACTCAGATCAGACCATGGTATCTAACAATGTCTCTTCACACGTATTCCCTCCCTGGAAGCAGTAAAGACTGTGAGGAAACGGCTGCTACAGGACAGCACTTTCTCCAACAAAACCAACCTCACTCCAGACCACATATGTACCGTGCTAGATCTCTGCCTGACAACCACCTATTTCCAGTACAAAGCATGGCTGTGCCAAGGGATCACTGGTTTCTCCAATAGTGGCCAATCTCTTTGTGGAAGAAGTAGAAAGCAGAGCCCTGATCTCCTTTGCAGCAATTGCCCTCCAGCTATTGGTTCAGAAGATTAGAAGACAGGAAGTGAAAGCTTTCATGGATCACCTCAATGCACTGGACAGCAACATTAAGTTCGCTCAATAGGGTGTTAAGGGAAACAGTCTGGCCTTTTTGGATTGCAGTGCTCATTGAAGATGACTCAACATCGAAGCATAGAGATAACCAACACACACTGATCAGAATTTGCTCTTTGATTCTCACCACCCACTGAAGCATAAACTGGGAGAAATCAGAATCCTACACCATCAGTCTCAGAACCTGCCCACAAGGACGGAAGGCAAGGACAAGGAGCAGAAACACATCAAGACCACAAAAAGACACAGAACATATAGAGGAGAAAAGGACAATAAACAGAACAATACTGTTATCATGTACATTGCAGAAGTATCATGTGTAACAAACACCTCATTCCTGTGCACTTCAAGCCCAGAAACACTCAGAGGCAGAAGCTTGTCCATCCCAAGGACAAAACACCCAGGCACAAGCAGAGCAGTCCAATGCTGCTTCACAAGCACATGGCACAACACAGGAGAGCCAACATCTTGGGTCGAGACTCAGCGGTCCACCTACATCTTAAGGACAATACATTTTGCACACATTTTGGATAGAGAAGACTGACAGTTTGAAAGTGAAAGAAGCTTTAATCTTCATTAAACTGAAATGATCATCACTGAACAGAGGAGGTGGTCTATGACACCACTTATAAGCCACTTACAATGCTGTACTGAGATCCCTCCCCAGGTGGCTTAACACTCTTCCACACCATGACTCACGTGACCCTAAAGACTCACAGGATGGCCAGGTGGGTCAAAGACTCACATGTGACCCGAATGATTCCCAAGGTGTGAACAATACTGCTAGAGGATAAACGCCTGGGACTTCCTACCATACAGTTAGAACTGAGTAAGCCTCTTGAATGACAGGCAAAATGTCTTCTGGTACCTCAACCACGTCCAGTTGCCTTTGTAAAGCACTTAGAAGTGGATTTAAGGGGCAAAAATACAAAGATATCATGAATCTTAGTGTTATCAAACATGTTAAATCCATTCATTCCTTTCCCGCCAGTCCATTAGGGGCTCAGGAGGTAAAGCAATCGTCCAACTATCAGAAAGTCGGTGGTTCGATCCCTGGCCTCGGTAGTCTACATATCGAAGTATCTTACTGATTGCTCCTGATGCTGTGGATCGATGTGTGTGTATGGCCGAGCTACTGTTGTGTGAATGGGTGAATGCAGGCTTGTGTTGTAAAAGCGCTCTGAGTGGTTGTCAGGCTAGAAAAGCACTTTATATATACAGTCAAAGTCAAAAGGGAAGGCAAATATGGACAAGAGTCACACTGTGTAAAAGTGTTTTCATACATTAAACCTACTTCTAAATGGTAATACATAGTCACAGGTGGATGTACAGTTGCATAAATAGCATGACGATCAGTTAATCACTCAATTTATACAGTACCACCCAAATCTAAACAGCAATATGCAGAAAATCTCCCTTTTGTCATTTACTTAGCCAACTTTGTTATGAAGTATAATTATTTCAGTTTTGATCATTACGTTTTTCTACAGATTTCTAGGACAAGCATGGGCTTGATCTGTGCTCCAAACTATCCCAATCTATACATGTTTTGTTTTCTTAAGAAATTATTCAGTCCCACTTCAGTTAGACTAAAGACAGACTAACTGCTCATACTTACATACTGAACTAGATTTTGAAGTTCACCAAGTTGTACCTGAATTTCAGTGTTTTGGAGAATGCAAATGTATTTCACATGGAAGTTTTTGTACAAACATACATTACAAGGATTTATCTAGCAGTCAATTCAGCATTCTGCATAAAAATAATCCACTTCAGAACCACTTTTATGAATCAAAGCCAACTGATCATTCATACCAAAAGTGAACAAAAATTTGGTTCATTTGGTTAAAGGAGATATAGGCAGCACTCCAGTTAATTTACAGACTCAATCCAAAAAAAAAAAAATACTTTTTAAAGTTTTAATTGTGATTTGTTAGCTTTTGTGGCTAATATAATTTATTTTATCCTCAGATTAGCACATTAACTCTGAGGGAAATTAACAGAGACACGAGATATCTTTTCAAATGTGTTGTGTGAGTTGTGTTGTGTGCGCTGTGTGCGTGTTGTGTGGACTGTGTGGGTGTTGTGTGCGCTGTGTGCGTGTTTTGTGCGCTGTGTGCGTGTTGTGTGCGCTGTGTGCGCTGTGTGGACTGTGTGCGTGTTGTGTGCGCTGTGTGCGTGTTGTGTGCGCTGTGTGCGTGTTGTGCGCGCTATGTGCGTTGTGTGCGCTGTGTGCGTGTTGTGTGCGCTGTGTGCGTGTTGTGTGGACTGTGTGCGTGTTGTGTGCGCTGTGTGCGTGTTGTGTGGACTGTGTGCGTGTTGTGTGGACTGTGTGCGTGTTGTGTGCGCACTGTGCATGTTGTGTATGCTGTGTGCGTGTTGTGTGGACTGTGTGCGTGTTGTGTGCGCACTGTGCGTGTTGTGTGCGCAGTGTGCGTGCTGTGTGCTTTTCGGTTTTCATGTATGGCTATTTTCAGTGTTTGTGTATGGCCAAGCGCAATGATGCATGCGCAATTAGATATATTACCCAGGCAATGTTTCAACAGCTCAAGTAGGAGGAGTTAATCGCGACAGAGCAAAAATAATTTATCTTGGGTTTCTTCTTTGGAAAATTGGCTACAATAGGACAATTGGTACATATTTTCATGTAGAAGATATGTGCTTAGAGGAGGAGAAAGACCATGAAAGAAGAGAGAAGCAAAGGGAAGAGCAGAAGTGGACAAAGACAGAGCAATGAGGTGGCAAGTTGAACCAGCATTCAATATTAAGCAGAACAGTTTATTACCACTTATTTACTGCCAATTATTGATGAAAGTTTAGTGGCCATATTTTAGAATATTACCTGGATTTGTTGAGGAAACTGAAACAGGATGTAGCACTAGACATACATGAACTTTAGGTCCAAAAACTAAATATGCAAAATAGGTGGGGTTTGTCAAAAAAGCATAAATTCTGTTTAGTCCTGATCAGAGCTCTTACATTTCTACTCTGTATCTGTGTAGCTTGATATCACTGCTTGTTATGTCATAGCTCACCTTAAGTTCTGCTATTTTGCTTTCCCTTGTGCTGAACTCTCGTAGCATGTACTTCTTTCCAGCCTGGAATAAAAAACAGCATAACAATTAGTTCGTAGTCAGTGTGGATTAACATTTAAATTCTGTGACTTTCTGTATTACAACAGCTCTGCACTTTGCCCTGTCTGGAGGAAACCAACTTGCCTCATGATACAGCCGTGTGTCATTTATTCTAATCAGCACTCCGTCCACTCGTAAGAAGAAACGCAGCAACAAGAAGAAACTGGTGGGCATCACCCTCTACATTATCAACAAGACATACAACACACTTGTTCAAACTATTGCATGCAACATTATATAATGACACAGTATATTACAGAAATCCAAAAAGCAAGTTTTGAGCCAGATAGGATGCACTACATTATCATTTACTTTTTGAGCTTGGAGCCCTCAGACAACTCTACCATTGAACTCTGCCTGCTGAGCTCTCACTCATTCCCAGAATGCACCTGTGGGGTAGTTCCGAGAGCTGACTGCATTTTGGGCAGCTTCGAAGTGAGAATGTGTGTAACTGTGTGAGTGCAGTTCCAGCAAAAGAGGGCTGGGCTCAAAATCAATCTTTTCTGAATGAATGAAGATTGGCAGCTGAGGCTACTGCCTCCGCAAATTAGTCACTGATTACACACAGACTGCGACTGAAAAGCTCAGTGGAACTTCCTCTCATTTGAATCAATAGTATCAGCTTGTTTAAATGAACACAGCACTCACAATTTTGACACTGATCATTGAGACTCCGTGGTCATGCAGCTCATCTTCAAACAACAGCACCTCATCAAAGAACATGATTTGTTCCCGAGCTTTCAACTTCTCCATATCGATACGTTCTGCTGTCTTAGTCACCTTCAGATGAACAAGTTGAAAAGAAACACAGGTGGAAGTAGAGCTGTTCAAACACACAAAATCAAACTCATTTCGGAGACTTAAACAGTCCAGTTAACAAAGGTTTTTATACTGTGTTCCATTCCATTCCTGAATTTTACCCACCTTTATCTGCATACCTTCTCCTATCAGAGTACCTCTGTAGTCTGTGGTGTATGTCCAGTCATAGGGTCTCACCACCTCTTTGGAGTGTTCAGAATCCACTCTGGAAGGATGTGACAGAGATTCATGTAAATTAAGTAGGTGACATTCTTTATGTTTCTGGAAATCAACTGTTTTAGTTTTTTTTTTTTACAAACCAGTGCCCCTCTATGTGATATCTGTGATGCCCTGTCTCACCGTGGGGGTGGCTAGCCCACAGTTGCACGCAGATGTTTGCCTGCACACATGGGCTATTCTTTCTTACTATTTCAGTGTGTGGCTACATTCCACTCACATCATAATTGTAAATCTCTACTATAATATGAGAGCCAATCTCTTTCATTAATGGAACAAAACCACATACCTCACAGAGAACCAATCACATACTGGTATAAAAATAAACCAAAACTTGTTTGCATGGTATTTTGTACCATTTCTTCTCTCTTTCTTGATTGCAGGGACATGAAATCAAATCATTGATCAGTCTTCACTGACACACATGAGTTGATCCTTGTGGCCACAGTGAAATACAAGCCAGTGTATCCCCAGCAAAATCCAAAAGGATTGTGGAATGTAAAGAGTGCCAGAAATTCCACTTTGTCTAAAGCAAAGGCAAAGTGTAAGGTAAATAGCAATGAACACTGAGTGCTGTCATTGTATCTTACTGACATTTAGAGTTCGTGTGCATCTGCCAGGGTATTTGTTTGTTTCTTTAAAGTAGCATGGCTCTTTCTTTAGCTCTGTTTGACTGTTTGGCCACACCTGTTTAAGATTTTGTGTATCAGACAACCCTCCAGCCACTGCTTTTGGTAACACATTGTGATGCTCATCTTGCCTGCTCTCCTGCCATTCCTGAGCACAGGCCACCTTGACAGCATCCTCCATGTTGTTGACTCTCTTAAGGGCGTCAATGGCATTGAATTCAATGCCGTAGCCATCTGTGTGCTGGATGCGCAAGGCATTGTCCCCAAATAGCATCTCTGGAAGGGAAGGCATGCTCATCTCCTCTGCTAACCTGGAAAGGCAAACAGCAAACAGCTTTGCTCAACTTCATTTTTGTAAAGTCTCATTAATATAGCTTGGGAAATTAGTTTGTTCAGAAATGTATTTTTTACATACTTCTTAAGCATTTTCAAAATGGTAAATGGACTATATATATAGTGCTTTTCTAGTCTTATTGCCCACTCAAAGCACTTTTGCAATACGAGTCAGCATTCACAGTGGTAGCTAAGTACCACCTGTACATTATTAACAGCAACCACACGTACCCACACCCTGATGATGCAGCAATTTTAGTATCCTGACCAAGGGTACTTCGACATGTAGGCTGCAAGGGCCAGGGATCGAACCCCTGACATTCTCATAAGTGGATGATGGCTTAATATATTGCTAAATATATGCTTAAATATATTGCACTTATAATGTACATGAAATGTACTACTAATGAATTACAAGTACATCTACATTAGTATATTTATATATTGCTTGAGCATTCCCAGTACACTTTAAGCAGAACTTAATAATCCTTAAATGAGGCTACTAGTGTATTTTTACACACTTCTTGAGCTTCACCAATACTGTACTTTAAAACTAAGGCTTAACAGGATGTATTGTACATATATGTCCTCAGATATATTATGCATTCAGTGCACATTAATGCCTGCCTGTCCTTGAAATATTTGGCACCTCTTATTGTTTGATCCTTGGAAAATCAGGTCACTTCCTATTTTTCCTGTCATTGACAGCATGATACAGCGTTCTGGATGTTTGATCCTAAGATGATAATAAAACAAGATTTAGACATGTGACACTTACTAGCATTATCTTTTGTTGTGACAGAAGTGTGAAATAAGTTCATGTATGAAGTAGGCCTTGTATGTACATGCATTTGTGTATCTGTACGTGTTCCACTGAATGGCAAATAGATATATACTTATTAGCAGTAATAATGACATTTGAGTATGTCATGATAGCATATAATAATTAAAAATGCACTTTAAATATTGGACTTAAGTTTTAAAAAAATTGATTTTACAGATAGCTGGATGGCTAAGCTGCCGCTGAGGCCTGGTTGGTGCTGGAGCAGGCTTAGCCGGTTGGCTACGCTGCCGATGAGGCTGGCTGGTGCTGGATCACCTTGGTTCAGTGGAGCAGAGGTCCACTGAATGCACTTTACATATTGAACTTAAATTTTACTAAAAAAAATTTTAGCGGAGTTCACCGCCTAGCCTCCTGGAGGTGTAGTGGGACTAAGTAGGCGAAACACTGTTGAAGGGAGGTTTCCACCTGATGACCCCCAGAGACTTGTTAGGAATCACTGCTCTTTGGCATGTACAGAGGCAGATTAGAGCTCCAAGGTTCTTCACTGAGAATGAATCCTCTTTTTGAGCACAAGTATCTTGTGTTTAAATTAACTTACTGTAGTATATTTATTAAAAGTATGCTTTCAATCTATGTAAAATACACATTCATATAAATGTACTGGAAACATACTTTGCAATATTTAAATATACTATTTAAGTACGCTTAAGTATATATTTTTTCACTTGGGTGTTGCTGTTTTTTTAAAGTAGCATGGCTGACAATGCTTGATGTCAACCCACTCAGGGAAACAGAATTCGACACAAGACCAGTACTAAGCTTTGTACAGTTGGTGTAGTGGGATACAGATTTGCAAACCTGGACCCATGCAGGACAAAGACCCAGTACCGTAGTTTTTATTTTTTTGGCTGCATAACTATAGATCAGTATATCATTTTTATAGACAATTAGAAGACAAATGCATGTCTGCCATCGACTGTAAGAGAAACATCTCACCGCTCAATGTCTTTGGATTTCATGATGTGATCTTTGGCAGCAGTCACCTTCCATGGTCCAAAGGTGAAGTCCTGCTTACTGCTCTTGAACCCATGTGACATCATCGTGGACAGAGAAGCAAACATCAACTGCAAGAGATAATCAGCAGACTTTTCAAACAGATTGGATTGACAGACCCTCAAGTAAGGGCATTCGGATGGTATGTCACATCCCTTTCACTGGTGATGTTTGGCTCCTCAATTAAATATGAGTTTCCAAAAGGTGCAGCCAGATTTGACAATCAAGATGGGTTTAAATATATTGTCAGAATTTTTAATTTTGTGCTGTATTACAAAAAAAAAACTGTTACAAGTGAAAGTTTTGTCATTGTTCTCATTATTTTTCTATTTCTTCATGCAAAGATACGCTTAACTTTGAGAAAATAAGGGGCTCACTGTAGACATCACTGTTGGCTACTTTGCAACTGTTGTAAGGAAAAACTGAGCTGACTGAGTTGGACAGAGTTGAGGTCAGAGATCTGTGCCGGTCAGTCAAGTTTCTCCACACCAAATTGGGAAAACCATGTCTCTATGAAGCTCGCTTTATGCACAGGGGACCATCATGTTGAAACAAAACAGGGATTCCCTGGTGAGCTTGCATTAGCTGCATGTTGACATTCCTTATTTTCACCAGCACGTTTTTGTTTGTCTAACTGTACAGGGCCTGTAAAAAATAAAGGTTCAGCAGTTCTGAGCCAGTGAAAGGCCAGCAACCTCCCAAGGGTCTGAGGGTGGCCAAAATGCAGGTCTATTAATAACACATTCTAACAGACAAAAAATCTAAACTGAGAATAAAAATGACTGGCAATTTAAAAAAAAAAAAAAAAAAAAGTGATCCAGCCACCTGACACCAGATGCTTGGGACCTGCCAGAGTTGCTGCCAGCTGCTGTCCATGCACACACACACGGATGTATCAACACACATGTTCACATACTAATACACCTTCACATGCGTCATCTATTTCTGCCCAATCCAACTCCATTTGTTACTCAAGCCACTTTTGAACTACTCTGATATTGAAGGAGTGTGTCAAATATTGGTTGGGATTTATCTTGCTCTTCATTGCTTCATTTGTAACTGTCTTCATGGAGGCTGAATAAACACAGAAGTCATGTTTTTTTTAATCTTTAAAAAAACAACTTCATTTCAAAAGTCATTTCACTGATCCACGAATTTCAATTGCATCATTTAAATCTACTTAATCCAATTAATTCTTAAATTCACAAGATCAGTAATACATTTGTCATATTCACATTAGCTGGTTAGTTAAACCCAACATTCATTATTCTTAACTCTATTCAAACCTCTCGAAAGAATTAGTTATATATACTGCTAGTTCTTTACCCATAGAACCATTTTTCAAATAGACCCATTCAAATGTTGGCTTTGGATGACACTTGCTTTGTTGTATTGATATATTATTTTCACAAAAAATAACTATCAAAAGCAAGTCGAAATGTCCTTCATTCTACTGTGTGGAAAAAATAGCTGCATTGACGATGACAGTTATAGTGGTCTTTCGCCATTTGTTCCTCTAATGTACAATCGGAACAAAAGAATTAACTGCTTTCGGCTTCGTTTTACCACATTTCTTCTGACAGACTGGATAATGCTTGAACATAAAAGACAGCCGTCCATGACCAGAAAAACTGTCAGTCAGTCCAACTGTGTGTTCAAAACGAATTTTAACAGAAAAAAAAACATCCGTTTACCTTAGTATTGTTGTCAAATGCTACCGGTCATGGAAGCTACTTGAGTGCGCCGCTAAACACAGTCCGGTAAAAGTTTAATACGCTCACGCTGTGGTTCCGCTACTTGTTCATCAGTCAGTTGCCCAGCAGACGTTGGTTACAGTCGAATAATCTTTTTTTGTTGAGGCTGAGGACGGTTGAGTGAAATGACCCGGAAGTGTCCAAGTGTCAGCTATGAAAGGAGCTATTCGAATTCTCTTGGTCTTTTTTTTCTCCCAAACTTTATTCACAACAAATTGTACATTATGTAGACACACACACACGCGTGCGCGCGCACACACTTACACTACCAGTCAAAAGTGTGGACACACCTTCCCACTCAATGTTTTTTCTTTATTTTTATTACTTACTACATTGTAAAATCATAGTGAAGACATCAAAACTATGAATGAACACATATGGGTGGAATATGTTATATTTTAGATTCTTTGAAGAAGCCACCTTTGCTTTGATGACAGCTTTGCACACTCTTGGCATTCTCCCAGTCAGCTTCACGATTCTTACCTTAATATGGATTCTAACAGTAGTCAAATCAGGCTGTAACTGTGTACCAACCAAAGGGTAAAATGTTGCCAGACTAATCTAATAAGTGGATGACAGACCAAATATTTTAATTCCAGATGGGAACGTTATACAGTGTGGAATTAATTAATTTCCATTATACCAGTACTTGTGAATAAATTGTGGATATTTTTGCAGGTAACTTTTGAACAAAAAAGTCAGCGCAAAAGAAAATCAACACCTCCAATGTTTCTTAAAACTTTCCTGGAAACACAAAAGCTGTTGTTATTTACTTGGAAGGATCCTGACCATTTGATTTAAAGTTTCATCAACACCTTCTCAATAATCTCCCATGGTTTCTTTTTTAAATAATGAGATTTTTTCCAAATGTAGTCAGAGTTTAACTTGCCTTTATCGCTTTGTTAGATATGGAAAGAGAATAAGAAGGATTAATGCACCTTGATAGACTTTACATCTTTTCTTATATGAATCTGACCAATAAAGAGAAAGATGCCTGTTTAACAATGTGTCTAATCACAATTTGTATTAATCTATTTTGTTCCATATATTCAGATGTTTACTAAATTCAACCTCCTTTCAAACAAGCACAAGTATTTGACCAAAGCTTTAATGATGATACCATATGATGCCACAAGGTTGCAGTCACATATAGCTAGTAATTCCCCTTTTTTCAAGCTGGAATGCACACCAGTTGCTTGTGAAAATAAAGCTATAACCTGATTTTTTTTTTTTTATTGAGTCTGTCAGATGATTCACTGCTATTTGGTTCTCAAAGATATGAAACTGCACAATATTTAAATCTTTTCTAACAATTCCGCTGCAAATACAAAGAGACATGGTGAAATTGCCAGCCTTGTTTTAAAACTCTGTTAATTGAAAAATGAGGAGCAGTATCACCTGATCAACATATTGAGCTATTAGTGCCATGACACAAGTATTCAATTATATTCCTGAAATTTTCTACAAAAGCAATGCCTTGAAAATAAAAAGATTTTCTATCATATTGAAAGCTTTAAAGAAATAAAGAAAAAGAAAATGAGGTCTCGGACACATTACTATATTGATCTACCTCTTTATCTGGTTTTGAAAAAACAAATAAATAACTATTAAACCTTGCCTCATAGTCTGTGGAAGTGATGGGTTTTATTTTAGTGTTTCAAATAAAAGTACTTTCAAAGTAAGTATGTTCCCAAAATGTCTAGAAAAATATGCAAAGGGCCCTCTGAGCCAGGAGAGCAATCAGGATTTAATCAATGCATTGCTCTCTCGAGCACCTCATGGGAGATCCGTGGCTCACAGTTGTTGGACCTTGTTGGATGGGCAAAGAGAGGTCCACATGTAAAAACCAGCAAAAGCCCATCAGGCCTTGCAAATCTCACCTTAGTGCAAGATTCAGTTTAAATCCAAATTCTGGTTTCCGATGGACAAGACCCACCTTGGCTCTAACTTACCTCTCCACTGTGATGTGATGTTGCTACAGGAGGTGTATTGTTCCTAATCAAATGTTTGTATTTTAAGTAGCCCAGGCAACAGTCCTTTAAGTTACTGGATGAGTAACAGACTGTGTTCATTTTGATCCTGAAAGAGGCTAGCTGTGTGTGTAATTGGTGATCTGACTTTTCCTGCAGAAGGAAAACACAATTATCAGTTTTCTTTAAGAAAATGTTATTGTTTATCAGCAATACACACAAGGGGACATTATCTATGCCCTAATGAGACCTTACTTGCTGAACTGTCTCTTGACATTTCTTGACATTAGTGGGAGAGAGTGCTGACAGTCACTCTGGATACGTTACATCGTGTGACTCTCAGGAATGCTCTGAAAGAGCACAATTTTTCACACATTTTAAAATTCATAAATCATTGGAATGTGTGCTCTCCATAGTTGTAACTTCTTTTTCAAGAAGGTAATCACAGATATTTACTTTGTTACCTTCTTGATTTTTTTTTATTTGCAAGGCGGCAAAGAAGAGAGTCTTCTTCTCTGGTTCCCATTCTGCTTTTAAAGACTTTAGGAACCACAAGCCTGTACCCTAGGAACGCAGTGTTCTATTGGGGTAAGAGGGTACTATGAGCTCTTTAAGCTAAGATGGTACCTTATCATTTAGTGGTTTGTAGGTAAGGAGAAGGATTTTAAGTTCTATTCTGGATTTGACAGGGGGCCAGTGCAGAGCGGCTAATGGAGACATATGATCTCTTTTCCTTGTTTCTGTCAGAACACGTCCCGCAGCATTCTGGATCAACTAGAGAGTATTTAGCAACAAATTGGGGCAGCCTGATAGTAAGGAATTGCAATAATCCAGCTTGGAAGTAACAAACAAGTGGACTAGTTTTTCTGCATCATTTTGAGACAAGCTGTGCCTGATTTTTACAATGTTACATAGGAGCAAAAAGGCAGGCCCTGAAATCATGTGTGTAATCCTTGGGGACCTGGATGCTTTGCCATCTGCTGGGGGTTGCAGTCATTGTTGAAGTGTTCCCCAATTATTAGCTTGTGCTGGTGCTTGGACCTCTTAATTGTTAGCCATGTATGAGCTGTAGGCCTGCACATCACCTGATATGAAAACAGAAGGTAGTAGAACAAAGACTAGCCCAGGGGGCATCAGGACTTCGGATTGGTTAGATGTGGTTTTGTTCTGTCCTCCACATGACCTCATATCCCACCAAGAGCATTTCAGAAGCTGGTTTTGTTGATTTGGTCATTTTTCCTTGATTTTTATGCATAAGTAGGCAATGTATACAAATTATATTTTGCTTAAATTGTGTTTATTGTTTTACATTTTGGAGATCTTCTTCTTTTGAAAATTGACTGTGGCGCTTATGGTGGAAACACAAACATTTGGAAGGGCCATGATCAGCTCCAGCTGTCCATGGTGGACTCTGCAGGTCCACTGAATGAATCAATATAAATGAAGCTTATGTACAGAATGTATAACTGACATTGTACTGCTCCGGGAACAAAAATCCACATGTGCACAGCTGAAGCTGTGGCAGCTTTATTCAGGAGGTGCAAGAAAAAACAAAAGGGAAAGAGAAATATTGAGAGGTACTCATGAAAATCAACAACATGCTATACCACAACCAGCAGGCTCTCACTCCACAGAGCCAGGACCAGACTGAGTTTGTCCTCCTGTGTAGGAAGCTGGAGCTGGGCCACAGCCAGCTGCTCTACCTGTTGGAGTTGCCGGAGGGCCTGGAGGTGGGACAGAGGGAACTTTAGCCCCTGCAGAGAAAAGACACATGGAAATAGGTTTGGACAACCGGAGACAAATAGATCACATACAGCACATTATATAGTGTACATCGCGGGTACACTGCATGGATGCATGACACAAGAGTGCTTCTCGTGTTCATTTGTGTTCACTGCTGTCAGACCATATATCAGAGGCTGTAACCACAGACTACCCCCCTTTCTAGCCATGCAATGACTGTGTGAGAGTCAAGTCCACTAGGTTACACAGCAGCTCACACCTATGTAGTTTCCATTTTTAAAAAGACCAGTAATTTCTAAAACCTCTGGCCACTATAGTTTTCATCAAATTCTACTCAAGCAGAAGGAAACAGTGCATTTGTTGAGGACTAGCAGTGGATTAATCCACTGTTAATGCTATAGTGAGTATGTATAGTAGCAGGAGACTATGCAGGATTGAGTCAAAATTAACTTCCGTTTGTGTCACTCAGTGCAGGTGCAAGATGTGGCTTGGTGATTTGTAAGCCATACTTAAAAAGTAGCCTACAAAATGTTTGAAACACAGCAACTTATTCACATGCTGATACTGTTGACATTTTTTCACCATGCTGGTGGGGGTGGGGATGGCTCAGCTTTCATCATTTCTGTGATTGTTGGCCAGCTTATACAAGTAGCTGCATTAATTGACATAACTCTACCATAAACATAACTCTCCAATCAATTACACCAACAACACCAGGTAAGCCCACTATGTCCGTGAATGCCCTTTTGCAAGCCTGCAAAGTGCGGACATCGAGGGAAAATGAGGTGAACTGAGCCACAATATGAGGCTGTGAAAGTGCTGTACCTGTTCGTGTGATCACTTTGCTGATGGAAGGTTGCAACAGACCCAAGTCATCAGTGCTGCACTGCTGTATTTTTCCAGTTGTAAAATATCTTAGTGTTATGATCACTTTCATTTCTGGCGATACTGCGTAGGGTTGGAGATCTTGAATGAGATTGACCACTAACATTATCCTTGCACAAACTAACTCTCTCAGAGTTTGGAGAATATTTCTCCAATCTCTTTCTCTTTCCACCATTGTCTTCTCTGCTTAAGAAACTCTCAAAAAGTCCTCCTCCTAACAGTTTTTTTTTACCTTTGTGCATAACTTATCTTTACCAGGATCTAGTCTAAACTTTAAGGGGAAATTCAAAGAAAAACATCATTCTAAGAATTTTCTTAGAATTTCATAACAAAGAGCTCTCTTTGCACTCTTTGCATTAACAATCTTTAAGAATACAGCCCCCTGGTTACTACAAGGAAGCCTTGTAGGTCCATCTAAAGATGCATGGTCAATCAGAGTAAAAGTGTTGACAACAACAAAGTCAGCTAGACAATAGTTGTCCTCTCCTCAAAGTGTCACGAATAACTCATTTATTTTTGGGACATTTATTTGGACTGAAGAGATTCTTCCTGTTCCATCTCTCAATGTTGACTTCATGATGGTGGTGTGAAATTAAGTTTAAACAGGTAGGTTTGATGACACAACCCTGTTTCCAAAAAAGTTGGGACACTGTAAAATGTAAATAGAAGCAGTATGTGATGATTTCAAAACACTAAAACCTCATATTTAACAGAAAATAGCACAAAGAAAACATATCAGATTTTGGAACTGAGGAATGTCATGTAGAATTTGATGCCAGGAACACATTAAAAAAACATGGGACATGTTTACCACTCTATAGCACCACCTCTTTTTTAACAACACAA
This sequence comes from Chelmon rostratus, assembly GCF_017976325.1. Taxonomy (NCBI): domain Eukaryota; kingdom Metazoa; phylum Chordata; class Actinopteri; order Chaetodontiformes; family Chaetodontidae; genus Chelmon; species Chelmon rostratus. Next base: position 288,840 of record NC_055671.1, read on the forward strand.
CAACAACAAGTGTTTGGGAACTGAGGAGACCAGTTGCTGTAATTTTGAAAGTGGAATGTTTTTCCATTGCTTGATGCACAATGTCAATTGCTTAACAGTTCGGGGTCTACTTTGGCACATTATGAAATGCAAAATATGGCAAACATTTTCAATGGGCAACAAGTCAGACTGCAGGCAGGCCAGTTTAGCACCCAAACTCTCTTACAACAGAACCATGCTGTTGTAATATGTGCAGGATGTGATTTGGTATTGTCATGCTGAAGTAAGCAAGGCCTTTCCTGAAAAAGGTATCAACTTGGCAGCATACGTTGCTCCAAAACCTATATATATCATTCAGCATTAATGGTGCCTTTACAAATGTGCAGGTTACCTGTGTCATGTGTACCAATGCACCCCTATACCATCATGGACGCTGGCTTTTGAACTGTGCACTAATAATAAGCCTTATAGCCCAGAGGATGTGGCATCAATGGTTTCCAAAAAGAATGAAAAATTTCTAGTTATCAGACCACAGGACAGTTTTCCACTTTGCCTCAGTCCATCTTAAATGGGCTCAGGACCAGAGAAGGTGATGGCGTTCCAGGATCTGGTATATATACGGTTTCCTCTCTGCACGGTAGAGTTTCAACTTGCATTTGTGAATGCAGCGACAAATTGTGTTTACAGACTATGGTTTTGGAAGTGTTCCTGAACCTATGCAATGATGTCCACTACAGAATTGTGTCTGTTTTCAATGCAGTGCCATCTGAGGGCCCCAAGTTCACAGCCATCCAATATTGATTTTGGGCCTTGTCCCTTGCGTACAGAGGTGTCTTCAGATTTTCTGGATCTTTTAATGACATTATCTACAGTAGACAATGAAATTCCCAACTTCTTTGCAATTTTACATTGAGAAACATTATTCCTAAATTGTCAGTGCAGTCTGTCACAAAGTGGTGAATGCCTCGCCATCTTTGCTTGAGAAAGCCTTTTGTTACTACTGTCTCAACTTTTTTAAAATGTGTTGCTGGCATCTAATTCTAAAAGAGGATATAATTTTCCAAAAAACACAGAAATTTCTCAGTTTCAACATTTGATATGTTGTCTTTGTCATGTTTTCAATTAAATATGGGGTTTCAAAATGTTTTCAAATCATCACATTCTGTTTCTATCAACGTTCTATACAGTGTCCCAACTGTTTTGGGATGGGGTTGTACATGAATTCCCAAATATTTTATGGATTTCACGTTCTGATTGCTTTCCGTGGAATGAACGGATGTCTAAATGTGTATTAAACTGAAGCATCTGCACATTTTCTGAGGATTGTCTCCTTTTGATAAAACCAGTTTGTTTGGGGTGTATGTGCAGGAGTTTTGCGTATTATTCCTATGTCTCCTTATCAATGATATAGGATGGTATTCCTTGCATTGTATTGAATCGGAGTTAATTATTGGAATATGAACGAGTTTCGCCGCAGATTATGCGTTATATAGAGGCTGCGCATGGATGCCCCGAGTACTCGCATTATACGGATATATGTGCTGCTCCTCTGGGGCTAATTTCTTCAAAACGACTCCAAATGCCACCAAAGTTGTCTGGGTGAGTAAATGGTCGTATTTAATGCTAGAAATAAGGTCCAGGTTGTAAAAAACGAAAGTTATCCTTTAATAGGCGAGAACTAGTATTTTGCCTTGTGTGCACACTCCAAGTCTCCCAATTTCCCAATTAACAGATTGGCCCAGATTAACTGCAGCCAAAAGCTGCCCTGGGAAAAAAAAACCTTGTTGTGGTGCAGTGGGAGAATAGTAACCAAGGCACCTGGTTTTTCAGGTTTGGGTCAGTCAGTCTTTAGCAGAAATGAGTCTTTGCAAGAGTCTGCTCACAACATTTTTCATTTACTTTTCTTGACAGTTGCCATGATTTATGTCATCGACCAGAGTCAAATTCCTTGTATGTGCACACATACTTGGCCAATAAAGTAGATTCTAACTTTCTGATGTTACGTTCAGTCTACTGTTTTATGTTACTTTCCGTTCTCACAAAAAAAAAAGTAATTGGTGTCTAGAGTATCTTTTGAACATCTGAGTTGTTTCATGGGCCGCATACAGCCCGGAGGCAAGAAATTTCCAACCCCTGCTTTTAAAAGAGAGAAGAAGAAAAAGCACTGCATCCTGTGAGCGCAACATGCATATCAGCAAGGAGAATAGGATTCACTGAGTCAACATCTTACCCTGGAGATGTCCTGTTCCACCTTGTCATCATTCATTTCACCCATCATGTGGCTCTTCCTTTGGTTCTTCAAAGAATGTAAGACAAAGACCACAAGGTCCGTGGCTTCATCCTGAAACACACACCCACAGATCTAAGCATGTCACTGAATTCAATCTTTTCTATAGGGTCAGGATATCTGACTAATGGTGTCATAATCCCACAGTGCCCTAAGGCAATGCCCCAGCTGCCACTAGGCTTTGTTCAGGGTCAACGAGCTTAAAGGTCTGGTGTGTAGCATTTAGTTGCATCTAGCAGTAAGGTTGCATATTGCAACCAAATAAATAACGCTCGCCTCACCATCCCCTATGGTGGCAGCTAAAAAAAAAAAAAAAGGCCCTCTCTAGAGCCAGTGTTCAGTTTGTCTGTCCTGGGCTATGTAGAAACATGGTGGACTACGTGGAAGAGGTAATGAAAACACCACTCCAGGGAATTATACACGAATTAAATCAGAATTATGAATATTAAATTCTATTTCTGCCAATATAGTCCCCTAATTCCTACACTCTGGACTGTCAGCATTTAAAATGAAAGCCGAAAAGGACTTACCGTTTCGTCTTGGCTAGGCTCCACTGTTATTACTATATGTTCTTTAAATCTCAAACACACCATGTCCTCCAAGGCAGGAATCTTCCCAGCTGTAACACACACACACACACACACACACACACACACACACACACACACACACACACACACACACACACACACACACACACACACACACACACACACAATGCCTACTAAATTCTCTTAATGTATATATTTGAACACACAGAATTCGTCACAAACAAGCTCACATGGTGTAAGCTGCTGCTGGCTGCATGGTGGCAGTCTGTTCATGATGAAGTCTCTCTTCATGTGAGTGGAGCGGACTTCGTACATCCCTGTTTCCATTTTATCAGCCAGAGATCTGAGCCTAGTGGCCAGCCACTTCCTGGTGTCCAGACATTCACTGCTGCCCTACACACACATAAACAGCCGAAAAACCCAGACGGAGACAATGGTGAAGGCTTGTGTCTGAAGATGTGAAAAAAAGGCTCATATGTACTTTGCGAGGGTTGAGCTGCAACTGAAAAAAATGTCATTTCTTTGTTCACTTTTCTGGTGTGGTAGTCAGGGAAAAAGTACAGCAAAAGTACACTCGCACACAGAGAAAAAAAAAATAATAAAAAATGATTCAGATAACAAAGGGAAAAACATGCAAAGTGCAAACAGGGCAAAGTGCATACAGGGCAAAAGTGCAAATATGATCTGTACCAGCTCTAAATGGAAAGTGTCCAGAGACACATTTGTTGGGATTTGGCACTATAGAAATGAAACTGAATTGAACTGAATTTCAAACAAGGGCCATAAGAAATTAGCCAGGTGAGTTACTCATTACTCATCCTCCCCCAGCCTCATGTAGTTAAACAAGAAATGGGTCAAAGAAAATGGAGACTATTTTAATTGAATTGCAACTTCCCATGCAACTTCAGATAATTCGTTGTCCATTTCCCCTTACCAGTCCCCCATGAGCTCCCGCTTAAAAAGACGAGAGGCCTGTAATTTTCATCATAGGTATACCTCAACTATGACGGACAAAATGAGAAAAAAAAATCCAGAAATCACATACATGGCCCATTCATTCTTTCCTTTACACGGATCAGTCGTCCTGGTCCCTTTTGCAGAAAAACAGGCCCAAAGCATGATGTTTCCACCCCCATGCTTCACAGTAGGTATGGTGTTCTTTGGATGCAACTCAGCAGTCTTTCTCCTCCAACACGACAAGTTGAATTTTTACAAAAAAGTTCTATTTTGGTTTCATCTGACCATGTGACATTCTCCCAATACTTTTCTGGATCATCCAAAGGCTGGCTTAAGCAGGGGGGCACGTCTGCCACTGCAGGATTTGAGTCCCTGGCGGTGTAGTGTGTTACTGATGGTAGCCTTTGTTACTTTGATCTTAGCTCTCTGCAGGTCATTCACTAGGTCCCCCCGTGTGGTTCTGGGATTTTTGCTCACCGTTCTTGTGATCATTCTGACAGTAAGTAGATAGCAGATGAACCAGGTTGTGATCAGATCTGCCCAGTGGGGGGAGGGGTGAAGAGCTGTAAGCATCCTTAGTGTTTGCATACAGTATGTACAGTGACAACTTACAACTTCTGTTTATCATCCAATCCTGTCGTTTGAACTTGGTAAGCAGCTTTTTATTGTTGTTGTCATGACAGTAATCCACCAGGCGTGAGCTGTGATATTATACTGATAAATTTCAAGTAATTCTTGGCTAGATCTTACTCGGGATGTACCAACATGTTTTTACTCTTTGCTTTTAATAGCGATATATCTCTTTTATGAGTAGGATTTAAGTTTAAGTGTAGGATTTTTGCATCTTATATTTATGATCTCCTGTTATCCAGTCGTTTTCAAATTTTATAGTTATGGATTTTGACTAACTTTGATACTGGTTCTCTGTTTTTACCCCGATTGCAAATAGCTCGCATACAAATAAGAAATAAGGAAGAGAGAAGACAGTGGTTGTGCTGTGTTTTGAAAGTCTCCTTTGCTTCAAACTAATTCTGTGTCTTTATTGATGAGGCAACATAATCATAACCTCACTGTTGTGAACTGTGTATTTTCTTAGATTGGAGAAAGTTTCTCCCACTTATACCAAGAAAGGGAGTGGGACTTCAGTCTGTCTTGAGTTTAATTTTGGCCACATACACATAAGTTGTGTCACACCAGTTACACAACTTATGTGTATGTGGAATTACTTGCTTGCATACTTGAAAGACTGCTCACTAGCCAGATTTATTCATTTATCACACATAACACTGAAATCTGGAATGAGATCCCATATTTCATTAAAGCAATAACCTGTATTAAGCTTTTCAAACAGGCCTATAAAACAGTTCTTTCAGATGAAAGGACACAACCTGCAACTTCTGATTCAAGTCATAAATATACCATATTACTCACTCCACCTAAATCCTCTCCTCCTGTAGCTTCTGTGCTGCTGTTATCTTGCCTCTGTTTTTATTTTGTATCTTAAAGTATTTTCTGTCTTTTATGCTCTGCTGTCTTTATGGTTTGTCTCTGTGGTGGTTCAGTCTGGCAGTGAATGGTAAATGGACTGAATTCATCTACACTTTTCCAGTCTGATGACCACTCAAGGCTTTTACAACACAAGTCTGCATTCACCCATTCACAGACACATTCATACAATGATGGCTATGCCACCTGCTCATTACAAGCTTTTAACCATTCATACACACTCACACACAGCAGTGGGTGCAATCTGGGATTCAACGTGTAGACTGGGTTCGAACCATGGGCCCTCTGATAAGTAGATGCCCGCTCTACCTCCTGAGCCACAGGTGCTCCCATGTTTGCCTATATGCAGGTAGTTTCCTTCACTCCAACATCATCTCAAATGTGTAGTATGGAAACAGCTACAGCTAAAGAGATAGCAAAACATTTGTCATGTCATGTATAATGGAAGAAATCGATTGAACAGAACATTTGACTTTGACGGTAGTCTGTGTTATGGCCAAAAGCTTGTAAAATCAGTACAAGTTTCCAGAGAAAAAGCTAAATTTTCCAAGTAAGACTCAGTTTTTTGTAATGCAAGACATTCAATGAAGAACAGAAGCAGAAACCTAGGACTATTGACAGTTTTCCAATATGTACTTTCCACTAGAATGACAATGGAGTTGCAGTTTCTAACACTAGTATTGCAGTAACGCTCAGTGTATCTGTGAACCAGAATAGTTGTATTGACCTCAGCATAACTACACACACTGTCCAGCTGGCCACTACAGCTTTAAGGGAAGGACAAGTTAGCGACTTGGTGGCAATCAAAGTAAAACAATGTTGCTAAGTAATTGCTTGTAGTTTGATCATTTGTTTTTCACATGTGTACCATGGGGCATGTATGTCAAGTACATTTACATACTGCAGCAACAGACACAAATATCAACAAGAAGCAGAAGGGCCTTCTGTGTAAGTTAAACAAAGCTAGTGGAGCTAATGTTGCAGTATTTCATTTTATAGTTCCACAAAAAGCAATGTGAAAAAATAGCTATCCAGCCCACTACTCTGGTTATTTAAAAAGCTTCAAATGAGGCTTAACTTTCACAAAGTTTCTCTTGAGAAAAACTTGTCAGAAAAAAAATAGTGTACCTTCATAAAGATACTTCTGAAGCAGTAGGTAGGGATACTCAGAAGTCTTGTTTCACATTGTGGGTTGGCTGACACACCACATACCCAAAAGTGGTTGCAAATGGCTGAAAAGTGTGCTTTTCATAATATGTCCCCCTTAAGGTATCAAAAAATGTATGCTTCCCTGGATGGGTTTCAAAGTAATGAATCTTGGATTGAACATAGTGCCTAAATTGCAAGCGTCCAAACAAAAAGAAAAGTGAGTCAGGTACATCAAATTTCTCTTTCAGCAGACAGAATGATGTAAACTATCTACATATAGTTTTTCAATTGAAATTAGACACTTGTCCCTTCATTCATGGTTGTTTTTTCTGACCATGAGGATAAAACGGAGTGGTTGAAACAAATTGGTGTTTGTACAGAGGTCTCTGACAGACTTGCAACACTTCTAACCTTGTTTAGAATTCTGACATTCAGACAGAATGCTGAGTCTCTCAGAATAAAACACAGGCTTTTGTACCTTAGAGAGAAGCATGGCCGGCAAGCGAGAGTTGGCAACAGAGTTAACCTCCATCAACACACTGATGTCTGTACAGACCCCGAAAGGGCAAGCTAAACAAAGTGACATTTTTAGTTGAGTCACAGCAATCCAAACAGTCTTACCAGTAGGAGTCTTCTGGGCATGCCCTCTCTCAGGCTTACTTCATTCCTGCTGCTGTCACACAGCAAGCTGGGAAATATGTCCAACAGTAAATCTCCCCATGACCTGAGGAATGGATGGATTGAGAACACAAGTCAGAGAATATGTGAGTCTTTATCAGCCACACCACAGACAGATGAATACCCCACAATTGGGTTTTTTTTCACACTAGTACTCTGGTCACCGATCAGAATAGAGGAATCTGAGTTCGAGAGAGAAGTAGACATGTCATTACTGCTGTGGCACATTATAAACTTGTGGGTAATACTGCAATGTATTCTAAATCAGAAGTTAATGGTAATTCCTGCTAATTAATTCCTGGTAATTAATGAGCTCCTCCACACAGCATCTTCACTCTACATGGTTGAGGAAGAACACAAGAGTTACATCAATGTTATTTTTCACCACACACACTCACAGGGCATGCATGCCGGTCACTATGCACTACTACTATTGTGTGTGGTCACAAATACAGCAGACCACACCTGGTCAGAGTGGGTGTGCTCAGAGATTCAAGAGACTTATACCTTTTAATCGAAGGATGCGAGTGCAATTATGCATTCCTACTTCCAAAATGTAGTGTCAAGTTACTCTTCCATAAGGACTAATGATGAGACAGTATACTTCAGTGAATATCTGACTAAATTCTTCAAATTTGTTAAAACTTTGCCAGAAATGTTGATTCGGTCATTTCCCATATTATATGTGTGGTGTGCAGGACTCTACATTAAGGGTGTCCTGCCTGGGGATGCAACAATTTGATCAGTGACAATTAAAATTACATTTTGTGACGGTTGCAGAATGGAAGGAAGATCTAGCCCTAAAAATAAAGAAAAGTGAGCAAATAACATTAATGTCTGACAAAGTTGTCAATGTAGAAATGCAAGAGAGCACACAATTCACAAATGAATCATGACAGTGACATCTGAAAGTAGTGTAACTGGCGCAGTTGTCAGGCAGTTACAGTGGCAGGACAGTTGGTGGTGAGGATAGTTAAGTTAGAGCGCTGGGCGTGTGTGTTGGCTCTACAGTGCAGGACAAGGACGTCTGCTCCGTTCTTGTGATCTTGTCTGATTTCAAGAAGACGACACCTCTTATACTAATTAATTCCACTCTTTCTGTAGGTATTGTGGCAAAACCTAATACACTTAAACAGAGAATAAAAATCCAACACTCAGAGCAAAGACTTCCAAAGTCTCCAAAGGAGGCCTTTCAGCTGCCTTTTTGATTGTCCATCTTAAGCAAATATGATAGAACAGAAACACTTCTATTACAATCAATACAGGAGTCTACACAGGCAGACACATTTCACTAGTGCAAGACACACAAGCATAATCCAAAGCATGTTATTGTGCTTTTCCTGCATTTTTTGTCCATAACTACAGCAATTGTGCATGGAAGCTCTCATACATTCTCTGGTATGTGCTGAGAGTCAGGTGGGTGGAGTGGTCTACTCCTGTTGGAGTGCTTGCTTGATGGATGGTTCCTCTGGGAAAGTACAGAAGATCTCCTGCCTGTGGACACAGAAGTTGATTCAATCATTCAGAAAACATAGAGCTCTATTGTATATACCAAAACCTAATGTTCAACACACACACACACACACACACACACACACACACACACACACACACACACACACACACACACATATATACACACACAATGCTTGACAAATGTATTAGACCGACACCAAGTGCCGTAAATTAACAGTGTTGCTGATTACCAAAATGTTTTTTAATGTTTCTGCAATGGTTAATCCACCAGTATGTGCAAGCTCTTTAATCAAAATGATATCTTTAATGCTAAAATGTAATTATTGTTGTTATCCATGATTTTTCATATTTACTGTTTTACAAAAAAGCAGAAAAAATAGCAAAGCACAATTCTGATTTTTCGGTTGAGATGCCAAATTACAGTAATTTACTTGCATTCCTGAACAGAAAAATTTGTTTTAGAGATTGTATGTTATTCTTGATTAATTTCTGACTTCTCAGATAATTCCAGTGTGCTGGCTCAAATTTGGGTTTAAAAACATGAATTCAGTTTGAAATTCCTGACTCCTGTTCAAAATGGTGAAGAAACAGAGAACAGAGCAAGACATAAAGTGTTCTCACAGCATGGTCAAGTATGCCTTGGACTCGATTGCAGAGACTGGTACTTCTAAAATGCGTCAAGGAAGAGGCCGAAAACATTCATCCAAAAGCAAGTCTCTGGGAACAGCTAGAAACTATTTGGAACTCAATAACAAAGAGACTGTCGAAAAGTACATAAAACAATGTCAGCAAGAATGCAAGCTGTTATCAGGGCCAAAGGACGTCATACAAAATATTATGATTTTTGGTTAATATATGTGAATAAGGACTACTTAGTTGTTCCAATTTGTTGTTTGCCTAATAAATAACAATACCAATTTTTACGTTTTTTGACAGATTTCTAAAATATTTCTGTTTCTCGTTTTTCCATCAGCCAAAAACCATCAGTTGTGTTGTGCAGAGTTCAAGAAGCAAACAAGCTGGTTGAGAGAATGGCAACAGTGTGCAAAGCTTTCATCAAAGCAAAAATGTGGCCACTTTGAAGATTTTAAAATATAAAACATATTTTGCTGTGTTAATTCGTTGTGTGTACCTCCAATACAATATCATGGGTTGGGCTGCCGATCCTCTCATCTGATTCCACGCTGTACTCTGTTGCCAGCGGAACAGTAGGAGTGTAGAGAAGCCAACGTTTCTGCCCCTCAAGCTGCAGAATAAACACCTGGGCAGACAACACCATAAGTTTAAGGAAAAAAATTCTTATGCTGATAAAGCAAGTTTGTATCTGCTGTGATCCCATTTACAAACTTACTACAAACAGGCTTTAATCATGGTACTAAAGGTTCTGAGGTGAAAAACTGTGGGAAATTAATACTTAATTAATTTCTCTTTTTTCATGAATAGCTAAGATAATAAAAGACAACCTAATTTCCAAAAGGCATAAAGTTAAAGATGACACATTTCTTATCAATATCTTAAGCAAGATTACACTACTTTTATTTCCAGCTTTTACAGATTCAAATTAAAAAAGAAAAGTGTAACCATACTTAAAGGATAACTTTCGTTTTTTACAACCTGGACTTTATTTGTAGCATTAAATATGACCATTTAGACACCCAGACAACTTTGGTGGCATTTGGAGTCGTTTTGAAGAAATTAGCCCCAGAAGAGCGGCGCGTATATCCGTATAATGCGAGCAATTGGGGCACCCGTGCGTAGCCTCTATAAACGCATAATCTGCGGCGAAACTCGTTCATATTCCAATATTTTGTTAAGATATGCTGGTGCTATTCCCCTCTGAGCCCGTGGTGGCATGTTATCAACATCAAGTGTCTCTAGACAACTACTTCTGACGTGGATGACATCATTTTCGAGCGCCGCGCACTGCGAGCAACCAGCCACAACACGACTAACTCTGCGGCGGTCGGCTAGTTTAGCTGTAGTTTGCGACTGTCCATTTTTCACAAAATGGATGAATATTTTTCCGACTCTGAGGTGGTGGACAATGACTTTGTGTCTGACTTTGTTTACGATGGACGTCCTTACCCTTTTGAGCCAGAGTACACGGACAAAAAGCTCGTTGAAAGGAGGACGCGGAGGCAGAGAGAGGAACAGATGGCCAAACAACAACAAACGGCTGCGCATCTACGAGTAGACGGTAACTGGTGGTGTTCTTGTGGACAATGTTCATCGATGACAACAGAGGAGGAATGCCTCTGTTGCTCAGAGCGGGACTTGCGGCCAGGAGATACGCGTCTGGATGTGTCAATAAATGTCTGTGTCACAACACTGGAGGATTTCCGCGCAATGATAAACTTCTGGCAAACAAAACCAAGGCAAATAAACAATCTATACATGTGTGTAAGATACTTACTCAATCGAAAGTTGCCCGTTTGGTTCTGCAGGCTTTTGCTGTGTCTTCCAGTTCACTTTAGGGCACGAAAAAACGTCTCCACCAAAGCCGGTTTATCATTGCGCGGAAATCCTCCAGTGTTGTGATACAGACGTTTATTGACACATCCTCCTCTGTTGTCATCGA